>NC_056726.1:1413424587-1413574945 GCF_019279795.1 Protopterus annectens
ATGGTTTAGGTTAATTGTTTAGTAGTTTATCAGGATAAGTTGTGTTTAGCAGCAAACTCTGAAAGGTAGGCTTACTATAATGGGTGAACTGTGGGAGGAGATTTTTGGGTTATGATGGGTAGTTTGGATTGGAGGGTGGAAGTGGTGGGAATGACTTCATAAGCATATGTGTAGGGGTATTGGGGGTGGGTGGGATATGGGGGTAGGGTTGGCAAGCGGAGTGAGCTTGTAGGGTCAAATGGAGCAGGTAGAGCCAAGGAAAAGATGAATCAAGGTCAACAGCGAAAAATAATCAGTGGAGTGCAAAGTAAGTACAGACAAAAGTATGCAACAGGTAAAAGATATTCTAGCAGTGGTACACGGAAAGGATTAGAGTGGTTCAGTGAGGAAAAAGATGGCACCATAGGAAGGAAGGCAAAATTAGAGTGTCTGGGGGAGGGTTTGGAAAGAAAAGAAAATTAAAGAAGCTGGGGAGGGGTTATAATAGAGACTGGAGATGGATATTAACTGAATTGGATGTTTTGACTCTGTTCTTCAGTTAGTTTTCCCACCCACCCTCCCTGTTTCTGTTTTGGTGTTAATCTTAGTGGCTTTGAAACTGCCCGCCCCTCTTGTAAATTTGTGTTTGGATACTCCTTCTGGGCCCATCTCATTTTCTCACTCAACTTAGTGTAGTGAGATCATATTCTGATTGTAGGCACTCCTACTGTGTACAAAGAGAGCATCTGGGAAAGACAACCAAAATAAAAAATAAATAAATTTTAAGCTTGTTTCCGGACTTTCCTGTTAAGTGGTCTAGACTGTTTGTAGGCTTCTGAGCCCCCAAGCCCTTTTGTGTTGGAGGGAAGCCTTCTAGCTTAGTTTTGTTTCTTAAAACTAGCCAGTTTTCTAGTTTCAGCACTCAAATATGTTTCTTTGAATTCAGCACTTGTTCAGAACTCATTGTAAGCACTACATAAGCTGCAAATTACTACAACACTCAACTTTCCTCACTTGTCTAGAGGAAAGCAGTTTTTAGTACTTAATAAATAAGCACCTATCCAGGCATGTCTAAGGGTCAGCTCCCAGTGATTTCTCCTGACTACCTGATGAATCAGGGCATCTTGGGGCAATGCAGCAATTGCCTCATGTACACAGACAACCCTCTCCTCCTACCACTCAACACTACAACATGTGAGCGATGCACTTGTATAGCCAAACTGGAAGCAAAGCTCTCTTCACCCAAGACTGGACTATACAGTCAAGAGGAGAAGGTAAACACTTGCACCACACCACACTCATCACATAGTCCCTCAAAACCTACACCACCAAAACACACACATAGAAACACAAAATACACATTCGCGGAGGCTCTCAATAAAAACCTGCCCAAGCATCAGGGACATCCAAAGCATAAACGCAAGCAAACTCCACCCCCCAACACAACCCAAATGACACATAGCCCACAATCTCAGTGTGCCACTCAACCACATCCCATAAGGCATAACAAAGTACCCAACACTTTAGTCATAGGTGACTCTATAGTCAGGCACACTGATGTTCCACTCACTAGACTAAGGAAGGAGAAAGTTACTGTCAGCTGCCTGCCAGGTGCCAGGATCTGCACATAAGGCATGCACTCAGGTCACTCCACAATAAGTACAAATATGACACTGTCATTGCCCATGTTGGTGTGAATGACCTGAGACATACCTCCCTGGACTACATGAAAAGAGACATGGAGGAGCTCTACGATCTTACATCCCAGGCAGGTATGACCCTAACCCCGAGTAGCATCCTGCCATCACCCAGAATGATACCACAGTATAAGGACAAAATGAATGACTTCAACAATTGGCTAAGCTTCTGGTGTCATTCTAAGGGGATCCAGTATTTGTCTGCCTGGGATGACATGATCGACAGACCACGAGGCTTTGCCAGAGATGGCCTGCGCCTGTCACCCTTAGGATTTCAGATACTGGCTAAGGCTCTTGCCATCCCTATAGGGCCTTTTTTAGGCAAAGTTCAAATGACAAAGTCACCACCGTAACAGGTACAAGCAAGCAAAATATGAGGGTAATGCTACTCAATGCTAGAAGTCTAAACCTCAAAATGCACTCACTAGAGGCACTCCTTAAAATGGAGAACATTGACATCTGTGCAGTGACAGAGACCTGGTTCAAAGCTCCAGAGAGCACCCCTGCATTACCAGGCTTCAATTCATACCACACCTTTCGGCCACATAACCCAGAATGAAGCACTAAAGGCAGAGGCGTGTCCATATTCATTAAGGATATCCACACCTCCAGGCTAGTTGCACAGCATAATGCATCCGAGATTATCCAAGTGCAACTAAGTCTGGGCAAGACCACAATCCAAATTGTAGCTTGTACAGACCCCCCACCATGCACCAGGATTCCCACTCCTCATTTCTTGATACACTGGAAAGCATTAGGGTACAACCCAACACCTTAATAATGGGCGATTTCAACTACCCCACCATTAACTGGGAAAACTACTCATGTACCAACTCTTTTGCTCAACGTTTTCTAGAATTCATAAATTCCAATGCCTTGGATCAACTTATTCACACCCCCACCAGGAGCAACAATATCCTAGACCTGGTCATTACCAACATGGGAAACCGGTGTTCCAGACCAGAGGTCAATTCCTGGTTGGTCAGATCCGACCACAAGTTAATCAGCCTAGACATCCACATCCCACCCCCACCCCCAATTAGGGAAACCATCGTAAAAAACTTCTCCAAAGCCAACTTCACACTTCTTAAGACAGAAGTGACAAACTTCACGACACCCATGCAGATGGACAATAGAGGTAAGACTGCTGAATCCTGCACAAATGCACTTTATAAGCACTTACACGAGTGCATGGATCATGCTGTCCCTAATAGAACCAAGATGTTATCCTCCAAAAAAAGGAAGCCAATCTGGTGGTCCTCTGCCATAAACAAACTCTACAACAGAAGAAAGAAACTGTTGCAAAAAAGAGTAAAATCCCATGACTGGAGGAACTCCCTGGTCAACTTCAGTAAGAAGCTGAGATCCCTCATAAAATCCTCCAAAGCTAGTTATGAAAACAAAATTGTCACTGACTCTAAAGACAACCACAAAGCATTCTATAGCTATGTCAAGAATCTCAATGGGAACACTCAGATCTGCTCTGAGTTACAGCACAATGGTGCTAAATATACAGAACCAACTGATATTGCCAACATCCTAGCAGATAGGTTCACTGCTAACTTTACCCCCCTCTCACCCCCTAGAGGGCCCATCTCTATACCGGAAGAATGCAAAGTTCCTATAATCACGGCTGCACAGGTAAAAAGCACACTCTCCAAAGCCAAGAACACAGCATCCATGGGACCTGACAATATCCCAGGCTGCATTCTACATGAACTACAGAATGAACTGGCACCCTACCTAAGTACCATGTTCAATCATAGCCTTCCCTCAGGCTTTTTACCCACTGAATGGTGCACCGCGATGGTTATCCCACTCCAAAAAGGTGGAGCCACGATGGACCCTGGGAACTACCACCCCATTAGCCTGATGAGCCTGGTCTGCAAGGCCATGGAATGTATCATCATGGAACTCATAAACAAAGACATTGGTAATCTCCAAACTCTGGACCCTACCCAGTTTGGATTTGTAAAAGGCAGATCATGTCTCCTAAATCTGATTGACCTCTTTGAAGCAGTCACCAAAGCCATAGATGAGGGTAAAATGGTTCACACAGCTTATCTAGATCTCGCCAAGGCTTTTGACACCATCCCCCACTCTGGAATTATAGATAAGCTCACTAAACTAGGTATAAATCCCTATGTCACAAGATGGGTTGCCAACTGGCTCACAGACAGAACCCACACCGTGAAAGTAGCGGATTCCAAATCCGACTTCAGACCAGTGACAAGTGGAGTACCATAGGGTTCAGTCCTGGGTCCTCTCCTGTTTGGTATCTACTTCTCTGAAGTGCAGGCTAACACAGAAGGTCTTTGGCTAACAAAGTTTGCAGATGACTGCAAACTAGGAGCCATAATCTAAACTCCTAACAATGTGGGCAAACTACAAAAGGGCCTCACTGAGACAGATATCTGGTGTCAAAGCCATGGCCTGAAGCTCAATGCCAAAAAGTGTATTGTCATCCCCTTTGGTAAAAGCTCTGTACCCATGAACTACCACATAGCTGGTATTCTACTTATGCCAAAAATGTGATAAGAGACCTTGGGACACAGGTGGACAGTAGTCTCTCCTTTGATAATCACATCGCCACAGTGGTCGGGAATTCCTTCTACATGGCTCATCTCATCACAAAAGGATTCTCATCCAGAAAAAAAGAGGCCATTGTTCCCCTCTACTCATCACTCATTAGACCCATTATAGAGTACAACGCCCCTTTTGGTATGTACCTCACAAGACATCAACAACAATTGGAAAGACCACTGAAATACCTCACAAAGAGGATTACTGGCCTCAAACAGATGCCCTACGCAGACCGTGTCAAAAAACTACAGCTTTACTCCATCACATATCGCCTACTCAGGGGCGATCTCTGCCTAACATACAAAGCTATGTCAAACCCAGAGCTGTTGGACATGCTCCACTTAAATAAATCCCAATCCCTCCAAGCTACATGCTCTAGGGACCTAAACCTTGTCACCACAATAAACAGAACATGCTGGAGGGATAGATTCCTGTCCCAGAGACTTCCCATACTCTGGAACAGACTATCTATCTATGTCAAACAGAGCTCCTCATTAGCACTCTTCAAGAAAAATCTTGATGATTGGATGGGAAATGGGAAATTCACCCCAGTGATCACTTCTGTGGCTCTGCTCGACAGGGGCACAGGAAAATAATTTTCTTGGGTGGTGAAAGCCAGGGTACATTTTTTTTTGGCTAGGCTTATATAGGCCCTAGGGCCAATAGCCTAGTACCTACCTTTGAACCTATGAACCTATATCACAGTGGTCTAGCTGGTTGGAACCAGTACTGACAGGGTCAGGTCAGCAATGTGAAACAGCACTGAAACAATTAAAAAGGAAGCAACTGTGAAATCAGAGCTGAAGCGTGAATGAGAGGAAGCCAGAGATGGAAATGTTGCAGATATAAGTTTAAAAACAGGAGACAAAGGAAACAGAAGATGTACTAGGGGCCCTCTAGACTGTGGCTTGGCAACATTAAACCTACATATACTGGAACTATTGAAAGTTAAAACAACATTAAAAGCTATTGGTACTATTAGTTAAAATCAGCAAGGAATGTGGTAGACTGCTGGCAATTCCTGCGTTGAAGCACTAAAACTGCACTGTAATGTTATCAGAACCTGTTGGCAGAAAAAATAATCCCTTACCGAAGGAATAAACTCCCACTCTATAACAAACTCTCTTTAAAACCAACCTTTGTATGTGGGTAGATATCCATAAATTCACCTCAGACTCTGTCATGAGGCCCTTATAATTAGACAGAGTAAATAATGGAAATTTCAGTGGTTTATCGTCTAATGGACTACTGAATAATACATTATTGTAAACTAATAAAGCCATGAAACTATTCTCATATTACATGCCTGCATCACTTAATTGCTGAAACTTCGGAGCTTCATAGTTGGCAGGAACACTCACAACTCACATGTGCTAATCAACAATAAATGTATGTGTGATGTCACTGGAATAATCTGCATGGCATGCCAATCACTCATCATTTGCATACCACATCTAAGGCATTAGGCTTGTCAATCACTCTGGTCATGCCCATTCCTGCGCAAAACAGCCAATGAGCCAGTACAATAAAACAAAGCCTATGAAGGCTCAAGCTCTCCAACATAATTTTAATAAAATAAGAAAGTGTTTTCTGATCCATAATGATTGCGTTCATCAAATAAACCTTAAAATAAGGCATTTAAAATACAGTCGCTCAGTAAATAAAAAAAAAGAAGGAAAAAAAAAGAAACAATGATCACGAAAATGTATTGTTACAATATTTTACCTGAAGAAAGAAGACTGCTTTCCTTCCTTGCAACTGCTAGCTTTGTTTTACTACACTACCCCACCGGTTTGTTTTCCACAGAAATGGGCGTTGCCAGAGTGATTGACATGCCTACTGTCTGTGATGTGGCATGTAAATAATATATGATTGACATGCCATGCAGATTTGTCTGTGACATCATGAATATTTATTGTCTAATGGTAATTTACCATTTTTGTCAAAGTAGTGTGATCTTGGAGTTGGTATATTTAAGTAGCGGGGGTGCAGGGGGCACAGATCCCCACATAGGAGGTGGAGGGGGGATTTTTTCTACAAAAGTGATTTTGTTGATTAAGCTAATCTATTATCCTCCTGAAAAATAGATGGAGATGCTTGGTTTCTGCTACAATTCTAAAAGGTTATATGAGTTAGACTATCAACAGTTAATTCTGTGTATGTGATATTCTATGTAGAACTTTTACAGTCATATTGTTTATGAAATATATTAATTGAGTCCCTTAACCAGCTCAGACTCTCATCTTCCCTTTGATAGGAAAGGCTGTAAGTGCACGTTATCTGTGTGGTTTAACAGTTAGGATTGCTGTACTTTAAATACTGTATGTTTGCATAAATATGAAGTCAGATGAACATTAAATTGTCTGATACAGCACAATAGTATAGACTTTTTCCAATAAAAATACAGCAACTATGTGATGCAAACATTGCATAGATTTAGTCTATGTTCGTGGTCGTACAGGTTGCTCTTTGATCCTAGGATAATTGGAATATGCTTGCGGCTAGGTTTTGAAAATACTGATAAAGTTCACTGTGTGATTTGTAGACTTGTGTTTCTGTAGTGCATATTTGAATCAATCTGTCTGTCCATTTACCTATTTATCTACAGAAGTCAAAATATTGTAATACACATTGTGATAACACTTTTTTGTTATTTGTGATTTTTAGCATGTCAGTGAAATGGAATTAAAATTACCATTGTTTAATATTAACTGGAGTTTGTAACAGTGAAGCAGATGTAAATTGCCTACCAAACCAAGTGAAGCTTTGGTGGATTTAACAGAACCCGTTACTAACAATTCATAGAACTAGCTTAACAGAGCAAATGAATAAAAATATGCTCTGTAATTGCTTCTCGGCCTTTTGGCTATGATCAAGTGTAGCAAAATATGTTCTGTAAAGCTGGCAATCTGATGGCTGGATTTCGCAAATAAATACTTGCAGTACATTAATTTACCTATTTTAAACCGTTAAATCTGTAAAGTTTATAATGCATTTTATATGCTTTACTTCTCTACACCTTAACTTCATTTGGAAAGTTTCCATATTTTCCCCTTCTCATCTGTACTGTCACAGTCTAGCATTACATCCCTCCAAAGTTATCTTTGTTCTGACCAATCTGATTATGTATTAAGAAATGCTGATGTAAAACTGAGTTGCTGATGTATCCAATCCTGTGTTTTTATTGCAGAACTCCCGAATGACTATTCATGTGGATGAACAAAGCATCAACATGTTTATTCCACGATTCAGAAAAAAAAATCACCATGTGCTAGGTTTTGAGAGTGGTTTGGGTGCCCCTTGCTAGTGTGCATCAGGTGGGGTAGTATTATAAAACAAAGCCCAACTGCTATCCAGGAGGGTTTTTGAGAAGGTGCAATCACAAAATAAATTGCTTACAAAGCACTTTACAAAGTCAAAACATGTTTTTACATTAAGAAGTTTGCACTCGGGGTTTCTGATGTCATGTTGTGGGTGGTTACAAACTTTAAGGAGCACTGACATCAGTCTGGCGGTGGGAAAAACAAAAACAATAACTTTTATGAACAGTAGCTATGACATAATGACAAGAATGACAAAAGATATGGTTTCCTAACCACAAGATGAGCCAATTAAGTCTGGAGCTTTTGCTGTATGTTGCTAGCAGAGGAATCTTCATAAAAATAGAATTGAGACAGTAATATCTACAGTCTTTTGTTTTTTTTAATAACAGCACAACTAGATAGAGGCAAAAAAAAATATTGTGGATGAGGCTACGAGTTCCAAAAGCCATTGTTCTTCTTTTATTTTCTGTGTTCCTTGTGAAAAGAGCAGTGTTACAGTGCTCATGATTCACTGCATTACCTCATTTAAAATAAAAAACAGTTGCAGATTCCTGTTTAGCTCTGTACACTATACATGTCATACTTCATGTCTCATGACTTACTGGAATCTCCACATAGTGGTCACATATTCTTAAATAACTACATTTGCTTCACCTTAGTACAGATTTTGCTGTATTTCACATATTTTACTGTACCTTAAACATGATAACCGCAAGTTTCATTCATTTGCATGTCAAGTGCGAGCAGAACTCACTCATGGAAAAGGTTAATAAGGGACTTGCAGGACTTGTTTCCCACAAACCTATGTTGGCTCATATCTTACATTTTATATTTTATTTAATTTTATTTTAATTTTTTTTATTTTTTTTTTACAGTGGAAAACCAATGTTTCCCTTCCATACCCTCTACCTGGCTTTCTCTGTTACTTTCATCATGTTTGAAGTCTATAGTTTTCTTATACCCTCTGTGTGGACCTTTGCTGATGCCAAATGACTGGCTGGGGAATGCAATCAGGATACCTATAAATACACTCACTGACTGCTTTAAGTTCTCTGAAGGTGTACCGCCATAACTATGTAACGTAATTTAGATTAGTCCAGTGACCCTGCCTTAAACGTCTTTATTTTACCTATTTATCTAAAGGTTCCTTCCATCTCTGTCCTTATCTTCTTGTTACTTTCTTATACACCATTCTTCTGTGTCCATTTGTCTCTCTGTAGCCATTTTTCCCTTTTTCCCATCATCATAAATATCCAATTATACTGTTTCTTTTCATGCACTGTCTCCTTAGCTTTCCTGTTGAACTGCATTAGTATGTTTTCTAATGTTTGGGTGATTTTCCCTAAATGTTGTTTCTCCATCTACCTGTATACTCCTCTTTTCTTTATCCAAAGTTTGTTTGGCCCCTAGACTGGTCTCCAGTCTTCATTTCTATTTTAGAAGTTCCCAAAAGTTTGCTATAGTTTCTTGCTTTTGTTATGTTTTGTTTCTTCTGGCTTCTTTTATACTGGTAAGCAGTACAATTGGCATGATTACTGTGGGAACAATTTTAATTCTAGGTTATGTACTATCTTCAGCTTACCAAATATGATGCCCTGTATTTTACTTTTCCTGTATTAACTAATTTCTTGTTTCTGGCCTGCTATCTGCTATCCCCAAGGATCCTCTTACGATGTAGAGAACACTAAGTGTAGTGGGTGCTCATGAGATCAAGGTGGCTTATGGTAGTACCATCCTCAACTTGCTCTTCTACCTTTCCATGTCCACCATAAGTGACTTACTTGTTTACTTTAAATTTTCCTGTTCTCCCCGTCACACCTGTAATAATTTTTCTTTATAGCTTCTCAAGCTCACCTTCACCCCCCATCTCTTCCCCCTCCACCCTTAGGCCTCTCCTCTACTAACTCCTATCTCCCCTATTTCTACTATCAGACATTCTTGAACAAAATTCTCATACAGTTCAAATTACTGTTAGTTTTCTTATCTGGCTTTAACTAAAAACTAACTTGCTTCACAATCAGTTTAATCATCGTAACCTTTTATGCTGTGTGTGTAACTTATTTATTTATTTATTACATTTGTTAACAGGGAAAAGTCCGACTGGGTCAGGAGCCCATTTTCAGTGGAGGCCTGGGGAGAAGAGCTCCAGATAAACAGTACAATACAATTCCATATGTTCATAGGTAGGTACTAGGCTCTCTGCCCGAAGGCATTTATAAGCCTAGCCAGAATGTGTTGGCTTTCGCCACCCCCTTTGATTAGTTCCCTGTGCCTCTGTCCAGCAGAGCCACTGAAGTGATCCCCGGTGTAAACTTTCTGTTTCCCATCCACTCATAAAGGTTTCTCTTGAACAGTGTTAGCGAGGATCTCTGCCTAATGTAGATTGGACTCTTGTTCCAAAGCATGGGAAGTCTCTGGGACAGGAATCTATCACAGTACAAATCACATGTGACTATTTATATATGAATATTAAAACATGCAAAAATATGTTATAAGCCTTTTTTCAGAGCAGGAAAATGTTGGTACAATAAAAACAAGATATTATTCACATAGAATGTTACACATGAATATAGTGACTTGAAACAGTATGAAGATTGCAAAGTCAAACAATATCCAAGTTTAGATACAGTGTATTCTCAGGGGTGCCAACACCTTTTTGAGAGGTGGATCAGGGGAGTGAAAATATGGCAATATGATCTAGACTATTGTAGAGTGGAAATGGGAGGGACAGAATAAGAGTAGTTAGCCTGGAGTATGACTAGGCTGGACAAGATTGGAGAGAGAGCAGGACAGCTTGTGGGTTGGTGGATTAACTTGTGGGTCATCGTAAGTTGGTTAAGAACTAAAAGGTTTGGGAGTTCTAGCCAATTTAGCTGGGAAAGCAACTTCTTGTGATTTGGTTGTGCATAACATGTATTTCTGTATTTTATATTTCTATATATTTTCTGTATTTTATATGTTTGTATTTCTAAATTTGTTTAACTGTCTCTAGAATGTTTCTCCATGGACCTCTGCTGAAAATGAGTTTTTGCCCAGTCAGATCAGCCCTGTAAACAGATGTTACATAAATAAATAAATAAAATATTGAAATATTGATGGGAGTTTTACATAGATAAAGATATAGATATACATACATATATATATATATATATATATATATATATATATATATATATATATATATATATATATATATATATATATATATATATATATATATATATATATCTATAGACACACACACACACACACACACACACACACACACACACACACACACACACACATATATTTACATACTTTTTTATTTTGTTCATACCCTGCTCACAGACCCATATTATGCCCAGTGTGCCAGGACATCATTATATACCCTATCTGCAGGCCCTATGTGCTGATTTTCTCCAAATGCACAAAGTATGCACCAGTCTTTGAGTCACAGTTAGACAAATCTGTTTCTACCATAGACTGTTACTCTAGCTTGAACTTCATTTTGTCCCCCAAGGGTGTATGAGCCAATAAAATGCATCTTATTCCTATTGCCAACTGATTTCTCATGGACTTGATCAACTAGTCAAATTTGGGCTCCCTTGGTTGCAGTCGAGCCTTTATCCCTCTATGTTACAGAGCAGGCCAAATTAGTTCTCTTAAATGTCATTGATACTCTGTGATGCACGTTTTCTTCAGCTTAAGTTTAACTCCTGATATATTGGGGGCATTGCATGAACATAAAAGATACTGTGCTTATGTATTATATAAGTTTTAAAAGTAAATATTAACAGACATCCCCATTCACAATCACCCCGTTTTATTTAGTGCCAGACCATTTTTTCTTTCATCCCTTTCTGTTTATACAGCCTGCCTTCTGTGCAACAAGCTTCCTATCCATGTGATACTGAGTTTGTCTATAACCCAATTTAAGCACAACCTAGACCAGTGGATGGAGAATAGAACATTTACACTGGACCTGGCACCCATGTCGCTTATGGACAGATGTAGCTTTTAAGTGCCTGGCCTTCAATCTCCTACTTGGATACAGGACTTCATTATTTTTTTAGGAAAACTTGGCAAGGCTTAGAAAGGTTCCCATGGGTTGTTAGCCTAGTAACAATCTATGACTCTATGAATCTATATTGAGTACCACCTGAACTATATACCAACATTTGAATCAAGAAGGTGTGTTTATGAAGTCTACCAGTGAGCTTTCAAAACCCAATATCTTTAATTGTGGCCATTTAAATTGGTGGTCACAGTGATGCAGTGGTTAGTGCTGTCACCTCCCAGCAAGAGGTCCTTAGGTTTGAGTCTTGGCCGGATTGCCTTCTGTGTGGAGTCTGTATATCGTCCCTGTAGTTGCGTGCATTTCCTCTGGGTTTTCTGGTTTCCTCCCACATGCAGTAAGGGGAATGGATACACTAAATCAGCCATAAGTGTGCTTGAGTGGAATGAATAAACTACCATGGCAGGGCTAGCCACCTGGTGGTATAAACCTTGGCTCAAAATGATTGTCACTATTGAAGTGACATCCCAACCCCATGTACAAAAATGGGAGAAAGGGTTTGAGAATGGATGGAATTTAAATATTCTAAGACAGACAGTCTTTAGTTTTCACTCACAAACTACTAATCAGATTACTTTAACTTACAGTTTTACTGTCATAAATAATGTGGCACTTATTTTGTTTGATATTCAGATGTCACATACATCCTGAGTATTAAGCTGAATTTGTGTCTGTATAATTTTCTTTCTCCATAAATATAACACTTTGTAAAACCGTACTTTTCTTCTCATTGTTCTGCAACTGTAAAATTGCTACAGCAGAGACCTTGATGCAAATTGTTTGTGACAGCGCTTAATTGAATAGGGTTGCATTAATTGTCTTGGTTAAGAAAATCTAATTATTTGCAGTGCTTGAATAGGAAAACAATGTCAAAAGCAGATGGAAGGAGTACTTCCAGCAGCTTCTGAATAAAGAAAACCCTACAGAACTTGTTCTTCTGCAGATGCAGTCTACAATGAACAAAGAAGTGGAGGTCACCATAGAGGAATTAAGAACAGCACTAAGTAAAATGAAGTCAGGGAAAGAAGCAGGTGTAGATAAGGATACCGCAGATATGCTGAAGAAGTTGGGTGAGTTACAGGAGAAATGGCTCCAGACAATACTCATAGTAGCATGGACAGAAAGAAGTATCCCAGATGACTGCATAATGAGCATTCTAGTACTGGTGTTCAAGAACAAAGGAGGCATTCACAACTGTGGACAGTATATTGGTATCAAACTCCTGTCCCTTTGCATGTAAGTCCTGGAGAGAGTGATAGATAAGTGAATATGCAACATAGTAGAACAGAAGATGGGAGATGAGTAGTTTGGATTCAGATTAGGATGCAGCACAAATGACTTGATTATTACTGTGAGACAGACAGTTGAGAAGAAGCTAGAGATGTGGAAAGAATCCAACTGGGCATTCTAAGACTTAGAGAAAGCACATAACAAGGTCCCTCAAAAGCTGACTTGGGTAGTCCTGTGATGGTTTGAATGCCCAATAACATTGGCGGGATCAGGACAGGCTATGTACAAGGACCCAATGACACAAGTATGAACAGTGCTTGGACTCACAGACAGGTCCCAGTGGTAGTGGATATGCATCAGTACTCAGCTCTGAGCACACTGCTGTTCATCCTAATGATGGGTGACATTAGTAAAGAAGCCATAGGGTGCAAATCAACAAAGCTTCTATATGTAGACAATGTTGCATTACAGCAGACTCTGAACTAGAACTTCTGCAGATTATATGGAGAACGTAATGCAAAGTGAAGGCACACAGGATGAAAGTGAGTACAGTTGTAATGGCAAAAAATGGGGAAAATCAGAAGATGGGAATTGAGATAGAATGGAAAATAGTGGAACAGGTTAACAGCTGTATCAGAAAGGGGTATTTGGGAAGGAGGGAAATCTGAAGGAGGAGGTCAAAGCTAGAATCAGAGGGGCTGCAGCCAATTGGTACGGAGTGTCATGGGTAGAGTGTGACATAAGAATGGCAAATAAGCTAAAAAGTAAGGTGTACATAACAGTGGAGTGACCAGTACTGCTGTATAGTATAGAAACCTGGGCATTGAAACCAGAGCAATTGAGGAAGCTAGAGGTGATGGAGTTGAAGTGCCTGAGACAGTTAATAGGACGCACACTGTGGGAACAACAAAGAAATGAGGACATCAGAAAATAAGCCCAAGTAGCCCCAATTGTAGAGAAGGTCAGATAGAACAGATAACAGTGGTTTTGGTACATGCACAGGAAAACAGAAGACAATGTGGTAAACAAGATGTGGAAAAGGCAAGAGGAAACAAGGGCATCCAGCAAAGATGTGGATGGATTGCTATGCTATATCATTTCATAGCATAAAGACATGTAGGCACCATTACAAAGATAAAGTTGTTTATTTGATTTAAACTTTAGTTGTTGATATTATGGAAGCTGCTCTTTCCCATTGCTTTGCATGTTTGATATAAATGACCATTAAAGATATACAAAGTGTCATTACATGTTCAAGGAACAAATTACTTATTGACACTAGGTTCAGGAAAGAAAGTATTACTGAAACATGAATGCAATGGTCGGCTCCCTATTAAAATGTTGCCACTCTAAATGTCGAGTGTCAACAAGTCGAAAAAAAGAATGAAAACACAGGAGAAGAGCGAATTTTGAAAATCGCTCTTCTCCTTTAAGCTTGTTTGTGCAGGGGGAAAGCCCTCTGCACCACCATGAGGAGGTGCAAGCCCTCACAACCCCCTGAACTTATATATACCAACTCCAAGATAGCCATACCTTGGAAAAAGAGAATATTATGAGAAATGTCATCTCAGACTTAGTATATTTAAGGCCAATCTTTTGGCCATTCATTCTTTACACTTTAGGACTCGTTCTAGCAGGTCATTTCAAATGGTTACTGTAATGTTCACCAGCAATAAGGATCTAACATAAATAATTTACCTGATTTGTCATCATCTGGAATGTTGGAAACAGAAGACTGATCTAAAGTAAAAGAAGACAAAGCATTAATTACATGTGACAATAATTTAAATTCTCTGTCAAAATTAAACATCAGAATATAGTGATTTCCTTGATTAAGTATCTTGTCTGTAGTGATTCTGTCTACTTCAAATTTGTGTAAAATAGAACTTGATTAAAAAAAAAAAGATGCACACAAACATGTAATTCTAAGTATAAACTCCATCCATTTATTTGTAATCAATACATTACATCTAGTCAACGAATGAGCATAATAAAAGAGCTACTTCTGGATGGGACACAGTTAACTGCAGGGCATGCATGACAGACACACACCTGTAGGAAGAAAGCAGCCTATCCAGTCAACAAGTGAGTGTAAGATGAGAGCTACTTCTGGATGGTGCACAGGTAACTGTACGGCATGCATGACAGACACACACCTGCAGGAAGGAAGCAGCCTATCCAGTCAACAAGTGAGTGAAAGACAAGAGCTACTCCTGGATGGGCATAGTTAACTGCAAGGCATGCATGACAGACACACACACACACCTGTAGGAAGAAAGCAGCCTATCCAGTCAACAAGTGATTGTAATAATTTTCATACTTCTCTAAATATCTCAGCATTCAGGTAGCAGACAGAACTGCATAGCTTTATATGAAAGCAAACAACTGTATGAAGAAAATCCTGCTGGCAGTGTCTTGCTTGAATGGTTACTGAGATATCATATGCTGTTTATACAACATTACAAAATTAATATTTACAGCCTTTATTTTGGCACCTAGATACAAATGCCTTTGGGTCCTCTTTGTTTCATTCTCTCACCAAGTTATACATTCCTGGCAGTCTTTCTCATGTTATCTGAATAATTTGTTTTGGGTCATATACTACTTCTCCATTTCCCAGTTTAATATCACATAAATATGTTTCCTAACTGCTTTCAGTTAGCCTCCTTGCCAAAATCTACGTAAATGTAACTCCTCTTGCTAAGGTAAATGTTTTTTCTCTTTTCCAGTTTTACTGCATCCAGTCAAATTGCTTTGTTTTATATTGTTGCATCAATCGCTGAACATTTTATCTATGGAAATAACTAGTGAATCCCTCTTCCTTATTTAATATCTCCTCTTGCTTTGTGTAGTCTTCTAAAAATGCTAGCCCTTTCCTTCTGATAAAAGTCTTTTTCCATATTCCATCTTATCATAAATATTTTCAGATTAGTCTAAAACTTCTCCCATAAATGTTCAACATCTAATTCATCCCCTTTATGTACTTTCCAGTAATTTTCAATCCAGTCTTTTAAGATACTAACTATCCATTGATCCTTGAGTAGAAGAGGATCTACCTTCCAAAATAGGAGGTGTTCATCCCTTTCTTTTCCAGAACTACCATACTGTGGTCAGAGAGGATCCCAGGTTTTATTGTATATCTTTCTTCCTACCTAACCACATCCTGTCTTACAACCAGAGATCAATTCTGGTAGCAATCCTATCTTGTTACCGCAAAAATGTAAAATCTTGTTACTGTGGAGGACTAGCTCTCATCTCTTAACTCCATTTCAGAGATATAATAGTGTAGGGTGTGCTGTATTTTGGAGAGCTGCTCTCTGACACCTGGAAGCCTGTCCATGTCTGGATCTAACACAATATTAAAGTCACTCACAAGTATGATCTGGGTTCTTCTGTCCCTCTCCTCCCAGATAGTTGGAAAGAACTCCTTCATAGGCTCTTGTTGATCCATGTTGGTGCCATAAAAAGTCTCTGTTATGGATATCCTTTCCTTTGTTTTCATCTTTAATTCTAGTCATCTTCCTGCTCTATCATTTATTTCTTATGACAAAGACTATCCAGATGTTTGTAAACCAGATTTATTACTCCCCTCTTTGACAAGATGGTGCAGTGAACCTTTTTCCACCCTTTTCAAAGCCTCATAAATGTGTCCTCTTCCCCTTCTTGATTTTGATGTCTTGTGAAAGTTCAGTGCTTGTATAGCATCTTCCCATCATGTCCATAACTTCTTTTGCTTTGTAAGGGTTGCCCAACCCGATAAACATTCCACATCATTAGTTTTATAATATTTATTGGGGCATGTAATCTTGCAATGACCATCTATATGTTGTAGTTGATTTGTATGGAAGACGTTGGCAGTATGCATTTATCACTCTGCTACAGAACACAGCAGCAATACTACACATGTATGTAAACATAGTAATAAATGACTTAACACTCAGATACCTAAACAAGAAAAATAATAACAAAAAAAGAAAACTAAAGCACTTTGCACTAAGTAAAAGACAAATTCTTTATAGTTAATAATTGTTCAAAGCTACTTGGGCTGGAATAATAAGCAGAACCAATAACAAACAAACACGTCTGCATAAACAAACATACTCCCCTCCCCCAAACACCTTTTCAATTACCAAGTGTGGGTTTGACCTTTTGCAAGAGTAAAATTATTGAAAAAAATGAGTCACAGGAAACATTCCTTGTCCTTGAGTTAACCAACAGTAGAGGCCGCTATCTCATGTTCCACTTCTTACCAAGCTTGGTGGTGGGTTTGGTATAATGCTTAAGGTTTAAACCAATAGGGTCTGATGCCAGCTACCCCCAGGCAGAGGCATGGTGTAAATATAAAACACTTCTCTGAGTCTTTTCATTTCACTGAAGGTGAGTTGTCCAATTCAGCTAAGGAGGCTCTGTCTGACTCTACTTAAGATTCCTCCATCTGCAATATTTCTAAAAAAGGTGGGTCACGATTGAAGAAATTATCAGCCTCATCCACTGCTGCAACTGATGATGCAAATCTGTTTTGTGTATAATATCCCGCTCCTTTTCTTTGGTCCTACATCTGCTGATTGAATAACTCTTGAAGGAAGGTAGGACCTCTAGCAACAAATCCCCTGTTTTTTTCTTTTATAATTGAAACTTTTATTGCAAAGAAACCTGGGGTCTTTCCCTCTTTTTGTCCTCCAAAACCCCTATGTCTTTATAGCAAGGTGGAATGATTGATCCTTTGCTTGCTGTCAAGTGCAATACCTGCTTCAGCTGAAAGACATAAGGCATGTGTAACCCTATTCATCTGAACTTGTAAGGTCAGAGAAAACCTCAGCTGCACTGACAAGCCCAGTTCCCTGCAGTGATGCAGTATGGGTAAAAATGTTTTTCTTTTCTTTTTTAGATATAGTGTAGTCTTATCGTCTAATGCTACTCTTACTTTGTGTTCCCCAAACACTAAAAGCCCTCCAGACATCTTGCTTTTCTAAAAAAAATCTTTCTCAGTCGTTGTAGTCTAGGCATTTGAATATGAATTGTCTGGTTATATTTGGATTTTGCACTTGTGGATTAATCCTCTGGGCTCTTTCATTAATGACTTTACTCTTTCCTTATAACACTTTCTCCATTTATTTTGTTATGATTTTTACTGGATCCTCTCATTCAAGTCCTTCTGGCAATCCCATGAGCCTTACGTTACTCTGTCCTGTACAATTTTCAGTGTCTTCTACCTTATTCACAATTCTGAGTAAGAATGTTTCAATCTTCTGAATGTCTCATGAATGTGTGGTCTTTATGTTTCTTAGCGATTCCCTTCTCAGTTTGTGCATGGTTAAATTTCACCTCAATGCTCTTGGCTAGTTGAAACCTCTTTGACTTTGTTGCATATCCTTTTTAATTACTTTTAGCATCACAGTTAAAGCATCCATGCTTGTCCTCATAGCTTTAATGTAACCTGGGTTTACTGACAGAGCTTCAGCCATCTTTAAAACCAGGACATTTCACACACTTCCTCGATGCAGGTTAACACTTTTCAACTCCCAATACAAAAATTTTACTTACAGATCTTCCATTATACCTCTTTTGATTAGCAAAGAAAAGTGTTAAAAGCTATTTAAAAAATTAATGGGAAGGGACTGAGTGACACGTTTCAACTCCTCGTCATTGCAAGTACCTGTGCCTGCCCCCACAAACCATATAAGGAGTCTTGGGAAGGTACAGTTGTGCACCTAGCATAAATGTAGATGTTTGAGTGTATTCACTGTTGGGTTATCCTGCTGGAAGGCTACCCTCAGTCAGCCAGAATTCCAAAGTCTAGGTCCAGCGTCAGTTGCTGTCACCTCTTCCCTGACGTCAGTGCACCAGGGGTATAAAAGATGCAGCCAATGCCATTTTCTTCAGTTTTTCTTGCCCCAGATGTCAGGTGCCCCAAATTGGTAGGCTGAAAAATATGCCAATAAGAAATGCATGCACAAAAATAACATTTCCTTCATCTACAAGCAAATACACCAAAAAGGTTTTATAGGATACAGAAGTGCAGATAAGTCCCAGCAAATAGAAGGGGGATGGTGGGTGGGTAACCTAGACTGCAACAGTGAATACACTCGGACATCTACATTTATGGTAGGTACACAACTGTACTATGTTCATTGTGTTTCACTGTTGCAGTCATTACTCTTGGGTAGAATCCCAAAGCTGAGGATGGGTGGCTGGGCTAAATAGGATTAGGAGAGGCTATGAGGCCATGCAGAAATGCAGTGGCAAAGCCTGCTCTGGACTTAGAGTAGAGAGGCAAGTGGTAGTGCTTTGTAAAGGTGTGCACTGAACTCCAAGTTGCAGCCTCTAAGATATCTTTGGTCGGTACTCCTCTGAGGAAGGCTGCTGAAGTGGCTGCTGCTCTGGTGGAATGAGGCCTAATGCCCTTAGGCACTGATTTGCCATGTTGAAAATAGCAGAAATGGATTCAATTGCCTATCCATTTAGAAATAGTCTGTTTTGAGATAGCCTTTCCTTGTGATCCTGCAGCATATGACACTAAAAGTTGCTCAGTCTTTCTGAAAGCTTTTGTTCTGTCCAAGTAGAATCGTAACTGCCTGTGTATGTCCAAAGAATGCAGAATTTTCTCACCCTTGTTCTGTGGATTTGGGTAAAAGGTAGGCAAGTGAATGGTTTGGTTGAGGGCCACACTGGACACCACCTAAGGCATAAATGTAGGGTTTGTCCTCAGAGAAACCCTGTCTGAATGAAAAATGATGAAAGGTTCCACAGCCACGAGTGCTTGTAACTCTGAGACTCACCTTGCAGAGGTTATTGCTAGGAGCAGAGCTGTTTTCCAGGATAAGAATTTTATATCTGCTGTTGATGCTGGCTTGAAAAGAGGCAGTGTGAGTTTTTCCAAAACATAATTGAGGTCCCAGGCTGGAACTGGTGCTCTCCTTGGAGGCCTAATGTTTTTGGCCCCTTTGAGGTACTGCCTTATTAAAGGATGAGAAAAGATAGGTGGTTCCGTATTGTAATAGGCTGAAATGGCAGAGGCATGAATCTTAATTGATGAGAAAGAAAGGCCTTTGTTCAGCATCTCAGTTAGATATTGTAAAATATGAGGTATATTTGGTACAGACATGTCAATGCCTTGTTCCTGGTTCCAAGCACAGAATCTCTTCCATTTTTCAGCATAAGATTTTTTGGTACTGGGCCTCCTGGCCTCCAAGATAACATCCATAACAGCTTTTGAAAGAAGAGTGTTCTGAATGGCTACATTATCCACCATGCTGCCAGATTTAAGGTTCTGAGTTGGCTGCGCAGGATCTGATTGTTTTGTTGGGTCAGCAAGTGACAGGTTTGAGGCAATATTCATGCTGGACCTTGAGACAAGCTCTTTAGGATTGGGTACCAGTGCTGGCATGGCCAGTCTGGTACAATTAGTATCATTTTTGGCTTCTCTTGTCTGACCTTTAGGAGTACTCTGGGAAGGAGAGGCAGTGGGGGAAAACCATATGCTGTTAGATTTTTCCAACTGTATGATAGGGTGTCCACTTTCCATGCTTGCTTGTGGTAATTCCTTGTGCAAAATCTCTGCAATTGACAGTTGTGAGGGGAGGCAAATATATCTATGTCTGGGCATCCCCATTTCCTTATTATCATGCTGAAGACTTGTGGATCCAGTTTCTATTCATGGGGATCCATGAGGTTTCTGCTTAGTTCATCTGCCAGAGTATTTGTTTTTTCTGGCAGGAATTGTGCTTGCAGGTGAACTTGAAAAGCCAATGCTGTGTCCCATAAGGTCATTGTTTGTCTGCAGAGGGGGTAGGAATGTGTACCTCCCTGCTTGTTTATGTACCACATGACCGTAGTGTTGTCTGTCTTTATCAGTAACTGTCCTGGATGAAGCAGGTCCTTGAAAGCTGTCAGGGCATTTTGAACAGCTAGCATCTCTTTTTGATTAATGTGAAGATGCATCTGGTTTGCAGGCCATGTGCCCTTAATACATTTCCTGCCATATGGGCCCCCCAGGCATAATCTGATGCATCCGTTGTCAGTGTCTGTCTGGCTGTGGGTAAACTGAATGGCAGACCCTCGTTGTGGTGATAGGCTTCTGCCCACCATCAAAACTCCTGTTGTAGGCAGGGAACGAGTGAAATTACTGTCTCCAGGCTGTGGCAATGCTGAGTCCAAACACATTTCAGATACCATTGTAGTTTCCTCATATGCAGTCTGGCATATGGAATTAGTAGAATGCCGGATGCCATGAAACCCAAGGCCTGCAGGATTTTCCTTGCAGATAAGTGGGTTTTTGTTGCTAATTTCTTGAAGTAAGTAGTCAGTTGCTTTTGCTTGTCTGGCATGAGATAAGCCATCTGGGCAGTTGTATTTAAGCTTGCACCCAGGAATATTATCTCTTGAGAGGGCACTAGTTTTGATTTCTTTTCATTTACTGTGTACCCTAGGCCAATTAGTAATCTTTTTACAAATGCCAGATGCTTTAAAAAGGTGTCTTTGTTCTCTGCTTGAATTAGGCAGTCGTCCAAGTAGGGATATATTTGAATTCCTTTTTGTCTGCAAAACGCAATTACTAGTGCCAGGCATTTTGTGAAGACCCTGGGCGCAGTAGATAAGCCAAAGGGCAGTGCAGAGAATTGGTAATGCACTGAGCCAGCTATGAATCTGAGGTAACTTCTGCAAGATTGTCTGATTGGGACATGCAGGTATGCCTCTTTTAGGTCCAAAGTTACGAGCCAAGCCCTCTTGCCCAGCATGGGCAGTAGCTGCTGTAAAGTCAACATCTTGAATTTTGGAACTTCCAGAAACGTATTTAGTATAGATAGGTCCAATATTGGTCTCCAGGTTTTGTCCTTCCTGGGTACTAGGAAAAGTCTGGAGTAAAATCCTTGCCCCTGCTCTTGTTGTGGTACTTGCTGAATGGTCTTCATGTCCATGAGGGCTGTAATTTGCTTTTGTGCCTCTGCCCATTGATTGTGTGGCAGGTCTGGCATGCCATTTGACCGTGGTAGAGTGTGAAAATGGAACCTGTAGCCTTGGGACACTATGTTCAGGACCCATTTGTCTTGGGTAACCATTTGCCAATTTGATGAAAAAAGTGATAGTTTTCCCCCTAAGGGGGCTGTCAAAAGAAAACTGCTTGGAACTGGTAGAGGAAAGTCATTGGGACTGTTTCCTGCAAGGTTGTGATTTGTCTTCTCTGCTTTTGGAGGTAGGAGCACCCCATTGTTTAGGACTGTATGAGCCTTGGGGATGAGATCTGCCTCTGGGACGCCTGTATCTGCCTCTTTGTGGTCTGTCTGACACTGGAAAGAACCAATTTTTAGAAGGCCAGTTCCTGCTAAACCTGGGTGGCTGTACCTGTAAGAAATCCTTGACTGTCTGCATGGATTTTGCTTTATCCTCCATTTTTTTCAACACCAGTTCTGCTTTAGTACCACACAAAGTATCGTGCTGTAATGGTGCATCTAATAATTTTGCTTTAACATGATCAGGCAGATTCTGTTCCTTTAACCAAGCATGCCTTCTGATAACAGAGCCTGTAACAGCAGCCCTGCAAGAGGCCTCCAGTGAATCATAACCACATTGCAAAGTATGCTTTCCCACTTGTTCAGTTGCATGCAATAAATCCTGCAATTCCTTGTTCTCTGAACATTCAGTATTTGTCAACATTTTCTGTTTAAGCAGTGACATTAAGTATTGCTGAAATTTAAGCATATGAAACTGACAATTTAAAGCCCTTACAGCCAGGGTAGCAGAAGTGTAGACTTTTTTCCCCCATCTGTCTAGAGTCCTAGAATCCCTATCAGAGGGGACAGGGTTTTTTGCAGTGGAAGCTTTAACCCCCTTGGGACTCTGAAATATAGTTTCTGGGTCAGCAGCGGGGTTTTTATATAGGAATTTATGAGAATCCAGGACCCTGTATTATCTGTCTGGCTTAGCAGGTGCAGGGGGTAAAGAGTCAGGGGACAGGCCGGACTCTGAAAATACATCGTCTACAATGCCTAGAACAGGTGGAATAGCAAGGGGTCTGTGCTGAGGAAGAAGCAGAAAGTCTCTGAGCCTTTTCTTAGATTCAGAATAATCTTGGCTCTCCCAGTGGAAATGCTCCCTCATAGTATGCAGGGTTTCCCCAAAAGAATAATCCTCAGGAGGAGAGGCTGAAGGAATGGATTCTTCAGCATCAGAATCCTCATATGGAAGTATGGAGTAATCCTGTTCAGAAGAGGAATCAGAGGAAATAGATACCTGATCAGAAGAATCATAGTCTGTCTCTTGCCTAGGCCTCTTATCAGGAGGGGGATGGGAGCCCCTGATCAAAGTAATTAGGTCTTCGGCCATTTTGAGCATCTGATTTTTAGGCATGGAAGTCTGAGTAGGAGAATGCTGTACTTGTTTCTTTGTCTTTAGAGCTGCTTTAGTCTTTGAAGCTGAAGATGGCTTAATATATAGTTGTGTAGGTCTGAAGACACCCTCAGAATCCGATGCCTGCTCAGCGGCTTTGGACCCATCTGAGGGAATGATTTCCGAGTGTCCAATACCTTGAGTATCCAGAGGCCCAGTCAGCTCCACGTGGGAGTCGGTAGCGGCCTGTGGCTCTGAGGTAGCAGGTGCCAGGGGCTGCGAAAGCGCCTCACTGAGAACCGGCGACTGGCCTAGTAGAGGCTTCATCGTCAGTTTTGGACCTCAGATGCCTATCCTTGTCCTTTTCCTTGCGTTTTTTGTACACTCCGGTTGTCGGCTGGTCCGACGGCATTATATAATTAAATCTTCGGCCAAAGTAATGAAATGCAAAATCGAACCGATGCTTGATAGTGCGTTGGTTAAATCTAGCACAAAAGCGACAGCTAGCAACGTTGTGATCAGGGCCTAGGCAAGGAATACAGTAAGAGTGAAAATCCTTATGAGGTATTTGCTTCCCACAAGAAATACAATTATTAACTTTTTCTGACATCGGTCTGGAGCAAGAAAAAAGTTTCCCAAACGGGGTACTTAGCTTTAATGAAGACTTCGGTTCTGAAATTCGGATATGAAAATCTCAGGAGTCAGCCGGCCGGCACTTGCGAACTGCTTTTGCTTCGGGCACCACATGGCAAGAAAGACTGAAGAAAATGGCGTCAGCTGCATCTTTTATACCCCTGGCACATTGACGTCAGGGAAGAGGCAACAGCAACCGATGCCGGACTTTGACTTTGGAATTCTGGCCGACTGAAGGTAGCCTGCCAGCAGGATAACCCAAGAGTAATGACTGCAACAGTGAAACACCATGAACATCTACATGACAGGACACAGCAGTGATGGTGGACTTTGAAAAGCATGTAATTGTATTGTGTGGTTGTCTGTGTAAAGTTTTGGAGAAAAAGGGTTTGTGTGGAGGGTTTTAAATGCTAGTGAAGCATTGTTGAAGGACTAAAGACAGAGTGTTAAGTAATAAAATTATAATCTTCACCTTTGGATTAAACAAATGTACCAGCAGGGATACCCTGTGACTTTTGCTTCATTCCTTTTGACTGTAAATAGCTTGAAGGACAATCCCCAGCTGGTCCATGTATGTGGTACAGATGAAAGCAGCAGTATTATCTGATGTCTGCCTAATTTTTAACCCAAAGCCCTAGAGCAGATATCCTAAAGCTGGGACAGAAGGGCCTCACAGAAACGGATAACTGGTGCCAGAGCCATGGCCTGAAGTTAAACGCCAAAAAATGCATAGTCATACCCTTCGGGAAAAACAAGGTTACCCCTAGCTACCATATAGGTGACAATCCACTGAGCACAGAAAAAGTCATCAGGGATCTGGGGACCCAAGTTGACAGTAGTCTTTCGTTTGACACTCATGTTGCTAAAGTAGTTAGGAAAACCTTCTATATCGCCCACCTGATCATGAAGGGATTCACATCCCCCTGTACTCATCACTCATTAGACCTATGATTGAGTACAATGCCCGGCTCGGAGTGTATCGGACCAGCCGCCTGATCCAGCTTGAAAGGGCACAAAGGTGCCCCACCAAGAGGATAAAGGGTCTCAAAATATGTCTTATGCTGCCCGACTGAAAGAACTCCAGCTTTATTCAGTCTCATACCGCTTGCTCAGAGGTGACCTGTGCCTGACATATAAGGCCATGTCAAACCCAGATTTGATGAATATGCTTCACCTCAAAATCTAGATCCTCAGAATCACAAGGCGGAGACTTAAACCTTGACACGGTTATAAATAGAACGTGCTGGAGGGACAGATTCATCACCCAGAGACTCCCTATGCTGTGGAACAAAATCCCGGTACATGTGAGGCAGAGCACCTCGCTGGCCTTGTTCAAGAGGAATCTTGACCAATGGATGGGAGATCGCAGATATACCCCAGGGATTACTTCAGTGTCACTGCTTGACAGAGGCACAGAAAAATGATAGGCATAGTTTTTATTCAAACTAAAGGGGTGGCGAAAGCCACATAACTATGGGCTAGGCTTATAAATGCCCTTGGGCAGATAGCCTAGTATGAACCTATGAACCTATGAACCTATATACATGGGTGCCAGAACTATAGAGCGTGGGTGGAGGGGAGCCCTCCCACTTTTGCAGATCATCCATACCTCTGCCCCTTTCATTTTCCGCACGATGACGTCAGCGCACCTATTTCTGGCTGATTTTGCGAGCGGGAACAGATGAAACAGAAAGGATTTAATTTCCAGAATAATGGAGTGAATTAGCTGCTGCAGGGTGGGAACGACAGGATGTAATTGCAGAGTGGAGTGGACAGATGCTGAAGTGGGAACAACTGCAGAGTGGAGCAGAATGTTAGTCAATCAGAGTGAGTACACAATATGAACAACTGCAGAGTGGAGTGGAATGCTAGTGTGTGTGTGCGTGTGAAAATGCCCCCAGTAGGATACATCTGGTGGCTAGAAGTACTCAGGCTTAAACTCTGTACCTTGGGTACAGTAAAAGGAGCCTGAAGTCCCTAGCCACCATCACTTGTGAATTCATGCCTCACATTTTTGTTCTGTTCCTCTGGTTTGCCGGAGTGGTAAAACCTTTTATTCTAGCAATTTTGTAAGGTTATAAAATCAGTATTTGAAATGTGCCCCTATTTTGGGGCTATATTCCCCCATTATTGGCTTTGACGTCCTTCAAGAATGCAACTGCAGTCATAACATATGGGTTGTCCTGCCTCAGGCAGCCCTCGGTCGGCCGAATTCCAAAGTCTGGGTCCGGCGTTGGCTGGAGTCGTCTCCTCTCCGACGTCACAATGGCTGGAGTATAAAGGCATTGGCCGACGCCATCTTCTCCAGTCTTTCTTGCCGTGCGGTGCCCGAAGCAGAAGCAGTTCGCAAGTGCCGGTCGGTCAGCTCCTGTGTTTTCAGTACCGAAGTCATCTAAAAGCTAAGTACCCCGTTGGGGAACATTTTTTCTTGCCTCAGCCGATGTCAGAACAAATTGAGAAAGTTAATAATTGTTTGTCTTGTGGTAAACAAATACCTCATAAGGACTTCCATTCTTACTGTCTTCCTTGCCTGGGCCCAGACCATGACGTCTCGGCCTGTGCTGCCTGTGCTTGCTTTAATAAGCGCACTCTCAGGCGCTGGGCAGAATTTGCTGAAGACTTTTTTGGCGAATCCTTTGCATATATCATGCCGTCGGATCAACCGACAGCTCAATCTTCCAAAAAACGGAAGGACCGGGACCGGCATCCTCAGCCCACGTACTCTACCGATACTACTCCTAGACCCTCCGCTAGTCCTTCGGTCCCTGCGGAAGCGGTAATTCAACTGCTCCAGGCTGACGACACAGCGTTAACTCGTCCTTCGGTCCCGGAGACCTCTCCGGTGCCGGTTGTTGATTTTCCTCCAGAAACCGAAGTTCTTGATTTACCCGTCACCATTCCGGTGGACAAGGTCACTCCTGCACGTGGGGCTGCTAGGCCTCCTGTATCTATGTCCATCAAGGCCTTTGCACGTGCTAAGGCTGCCAGCCAGACTAAGGCCCATCCTAAACCTGCTGTCCAGGCCCCCTCCTCTGATAAACAGATAATGTCTCTTGCTGCAGACCTTATTTCCCTTATCAGGGGGTCTCAGCCTCACCCAGACAGAGGTTCTCAGCCTCCTGCAGAGAAAAGGCCTAGAACTGAGCAGACTGAAAACCTCTCTTCAGATGAGGCCTCTGGGGATTCTGAGCATTCAGATATTCAAGAAGAATCCTTTCAGGCCTATGAGGACTCTGATGCTGAGGAATCAATTCCCTCTGCCTCTCCTCCAGAGGATTTCTCGTTTGGTGAAGTCCTGCACTCAATGAGGGAACATTTCCAATGGCAGGGTCAGGAATTCTCTGATTCCAGGAAAAGGCTCTGTACCTTCCTAAAGCTTCCCCAGCACAGACCTTTAGCTATTCCTCCTGTGATGGATGTTTTGGATGATGTTTTCTCCGACTCCAGTGCTAACCCTGATTCTCTCCCCCCTGCTCCTGTCAAGCCAGACAGATATTACAGAGTCCCTGACACTCACAAACATCTATTTAAGGCCCACACCGTGGATTTAGAAACTATTTCACAGGGTCCCAAGGGAGTGGCTACCTCCACTGCCAAGAATCCTTTGCCAGCGGATAGGGAAGCTAGGTCTATGGAGAGATGGGGTAAAAAAGTTTATACCTCTACCACCCTAGCCATGAGATCACTTAACTGCCTTTTTCATATGTTTCAGTACCAGGTTTTTTTACTGGATGATTTACAGAAAAAATTAGCCTCTCCTGAGCCTATTGACAGAAAGGCTTTGCAGGATCACATACATAACACTCAGCAGGTTAACAATCATTTTCTTCAGTGTGGTTATGATGCATTGGAGGCTTCATGTAGGGCAGCTATGACTGGGGCTGTGATACGTAGACATGCTTGGTTAAAAGATCAGCCACTGCCAGACCATGTCAAAGTAAAGTTACTTGATGCACCTCTGGAAAACAGAAGCTTTTGGCGCTAATGCACAAGATGTGTTGAAGTCCATTGAGGAAAAAGCTAAGTCAGTACAGACAGTCAAGGATTTCCTCCAGGTTCAGCCACCCAGATTCAGTAGAAACTGGCCTTCAAAGAATTGGTCCTTCCCAGACTCGGACAAGTTTCAAAGGGGAAAGAACAGGCATGGCCGAGGCCGAGGCCAATACCGAGGCTCCTACAGGGGCCGCCAATGGCAACCTACAAATCAAAGAAGTGCTGCAGCCAGTCCAGCTGCACCACAAGGACAATCACAATGACTTGACTTTCATACCGCCTACAAGGGCTCAGAGAGAAGCACCCTTGGGCGGAAAATTATCCTTATTCTCAAAGAACTGGCATATATTAACCAAGGACAGCTGGATTCTGGATTTAATAGACAAGGGTTACAGATTCCACTTCCATACTTTACCTACAAGACAAGGCATGCAAAACCTGCCACACCATCAAAGAGCAGAGGCACTCATTCAAGTTTCAAAGCTATTAAGTATAAAAGCAATAGAAAAGGTACCTCCTCAGGAACAAGGCCAGGGATTTTATTCAAGACTGTTCCTTGTTCCAAGAAAGGAAAACAAATGGAGGCCTATAATGAACTTGTCTACCCTAAATACCTTTCTCATTGTGCCAAAGTTCAAAATGCTGACGTTACAGCAACTCCTTCCCATGCTGGGCAAGGGGTCTTGGCTGGTCACTCTGGACCTCAAGGAGGCATACCTGCATGTCCCAATCAGACAAAGCTGCAGAAGATACCTCAGATTTCTTGCAGGGACAGAGCATTATCAATTCTCAGCATTGCCGTTTGGCTTATCTACTGCACCCAGAGTGTTCACGAAATGCCTGGCATCAGTAGTGGCACACTGCAGACTCCAGGGAATTCAAATATACCCCTACCTGGACGACTGCCTCATACAAGCAGACAACAAACAAACCTTAATTAAAAACTTGGACTATGTCATGCAATTACTACAGGCCTTGGGATACACAGTCAACATTCAGAAATCAAGACTACTGCCATCCCAACAGATTATTTTCCTAGGAGCCAAACTGGACACAAAACACAAATGGCCTACCTCACAGAGGAAAAACAACAGCAGTTACCAGAGTACTTCAAAGGCCTAGCACAGCTCTCCCAGCTGACTGCAAGGAAACTCCTGCAGGCCCTGGGATTCATGGCATCATGCATTCTTCTGATACCTTTGGCAAGACTTCATATGAGAAAGCTGCAATGGTATTTGAAAAGCCTATGGTCCCAACACAGTCAAAGCCTAGAGGACGTAATCCCACTTATTCCATGTCTGCAAAAAGAATTCTTGTGGTGGGCTCAAGCAAGTCAATTAAACAAAGGCATGTCTTTCAACAGACCTCAAGCAGGTCAAATAATTACAACAGACGCCTCAGATCATGGATGGGCATGGCGGGCAGATGCGTTCAAGGTCAATGGACACCAAAGGAAAGACATCTGCACATAAACCAAAAAGAGATGTTGGCAGTGATACATGCAATCAAGAGTTTCGAAAAATCACTGCAGCAAGGACATTTACTAATAAGGACAGACAACACCACTGTCATGTGGTATATAAACAAGCAGGGAGAGACTCATTCATACCCCCTCTGCAGACTAACAATGATTCTCTGGGAAAAAGCACTGAGTCTGAAGATACACCTGCAATCCCAGTTTGTGCCAGGCAAGGACAATGTACTGGCAGACAAGCTGAGCAGATGCTGCATCCCCACATTTTCTCACAAATAACAAAGACGTGGGGAAGACCGGACATAGATCTCTTTGCGTCTCACACGAATCATCACCTGGAAAAGTTCTGTACCAGGACCCACCATGCTCTAGCCTGGACAACGGATGCTCTCTCCTTCAGCTGGAATTCCCTACAAATGTATGCATTTCCTCCTCTGCCACTGTTGACCAAGGTGATCCTGAAGATCAAAGCAGAACAACCAACAGGCATTTTGATAGCTCCAGACTGGCCAAAGCAACACTGGTACCCATTGCTGTTGAGCATAACTCGGACCAAACCGTGGCCTCTGCCCCTATGGCCCCTGCTCCTAACACAACACAACTACAAGACTGTTCACCAAAACCTGAAAACATTACATCTGACAGCCTGGAGGTTACTTTAACTCCTTCCACTTCCACTCTTTCCAAGGCAGTTCAGGACATCTTATTGGAAGCACGCAGACTGTCCACCAGAAAAACCTATTCAGCCAAGTGGAAGAGATTCAGCATCTGGGCTGCCAACAGGGGTCAGGATACAACAGTACTGAGTATACCTCAGGTATTGGAATACTTGGCAGAAATGTTTCATTCTGGACTCTCATATTCTTCCATAAAGATTCATGCCTCAGCAATCTCAGCAAGATACAATTGTGATCCACCAGTGTTCTCACATTCTTTGCTAAGACAGTTCCTGAGAGGGATAAAGAATATCAAGCCTCCCAGAAAACAACCAGTACCTGCATGGGACCTCAATTTTGTATTGGAAAAATTATCTCTTCCTCCCTTTGAGCCAGCAGCAACCTCAGACATGTAATTTCTATCATGGAAAACGTTTTTTCTATTGGCAGTCACATCAGCAAGAAGAGTCTCGGAGATACAGGCACTCATGGCAGTACCTCCTTTCTCATTTTCATCAGGACAGATCTCTAAGAACAAATCCTTCTTTCATGTCAAAGGTAATTTCCATGGTGTCTCTAAATCAAGCCATTCACCTTCCTACTTTCTTCCCCAATCCTCAAAATAGAGGGGAAAGACTGCTGCATACCTTGGACATACACAGGCAACTACGCTACTACTTGGACAGAACTAAGGCCACCAGAAAGTCTGACCAGCTGTTTGTAGCCTATGCTGCTGGAATACAAGGAAAAGCAATCTCCAAGCAAACAATTTCAAAATGGATTGGACACTGCATCAGATTCTGCTATTCTTACCATGGAAAAAGTGTGCCAGCCAATATTAGGCCACATTCCACCAGAGCTATAGCCACATTCACAGCTTTCCTAAGAGGAGTGGCTACAAAGGACATTCTAGAGGCTGCTGCATGGAGCTCCGTGCATACATTTACCAAACACTACAACCTGCCTTTATACTCCAGATCCCAAGCAGGCTTTGCTTTGGCAGTCCTGCAGGGCCTTCTAGCTACACCATCCCTCGATTAGTCCTACCACCCCCAGCGTGGCTATGGTATTCAACCCATATGTTATGACTGCAGTTGCATTCTTGAAGGACATAGTACAGTTTTGTACCTACCATAAATGTAGATGTCCGATAGATATGCAACTTCAGTCGGATTTTCCCTCCTTCCTTCCCCTCTTTTCTTTCCTTATGGGTCCATTCCCCCTGTTCCTTTTAGCTGGGGGTATCTCCTATGGTGTATCTGTTTATTACTGTTGTGCATGTCTGGAATTGTTTATCCATTCACCAAATTTAGCCTTCCTAGGAGGGCACCTGGCATCTAGGGCAAGAAACACTGAAGAAGATGGCGTTGGCCGATGCCCTTATACTCCAGCCATTGTGACGTCGGAGAGGAGGCGACTCCAGCTGACGCCGGACCCAGACTTTGGAATTCGGCCGACCGAGGGCTGCCTGAGGCAGGACAACCCATATGTTATGACTGCAGTTGCATATCAATTGGACATCTACATTTATGGTAGGTACAAAACTGTACTTTCTGTATTATTGTGCTAAGAGGTTGAGAGCTATGGTGAGAAGTGAGAATGGAATTCATTAAATGATATGATAGCCATTTAGGTTTGTCTTCCTGTTTGACAAGAAACTGCTGGTTTAGCTTAGTAGTTGCTTTGACTGTAGTGCACAGGTTTCTGGGTTAAAGACTGGGCAGTGAAATGCATGATAGTAACAACTTTTTATGCAAGCAGCTTTCAAAAATTTTACACACAATGTTTAAAATGTGTCCCTGGCTTTTGACCTTTTGCCCCCCCCCCCCCCAATTGAAAATAAGTTCAAGAAGCTGTGCAACATACCTATGGCTTACACTCTACTGTGATTCTGTATTTATATATCGTGTGTAGAAGTAGACTGTTATCATGGAAATGTTCTGAATAGGGCAGTTTTGTCATTATTGCTGCATGCATTTTGCTTCATTGCCTACTGGAAAAATGTTCAAACAATATATTTAAAATGCAATTGTGTATGGAAGTAGACTGTTATCATGGAAATGTTCTGAATAGGGCAGTTTTGTCATTATTGGTGCATGCATTTTGCTTCATTGCCTTCTGGAAAAATGTTTAAACAATAAATGTAAAATACGCTAACTTAAGTCTAACAAGTGTGCTGTATTATACAAGGAATATAATTTAATACAATCAGGAAGGTGAATCAAGGAATGCATACATGTATGCATGGTCCTAAAAATGTGTTTGAAAACAGCTCAGAGGAAAGTGTGAAAGGCTCAAAATCATGGGCAAATTTTAAGCTTTACTCTTGTTATCAAAGCAATGGATGAAGGTAAAACAGTTCACAACACATTACCTTGACCTGGCGAAGCCTTTTGACACAATCCCCTACTCAGGTGAAGTACAAAAGCAGAGTAATGTAGGAGAAAACACTTAAATCACCAGCTGCATTGCCAACTTGGCTCACAAGATGCAGGAGATCAAAACAGGGGAAGAGACCAGTCACCAAGGGAGTCCCCCAGGGTTAAGTGCTGAAACTTTTTCTGTTTGGCATATCCATGTCAAAAGTAAAAGGAAGTACTAAAGAGCTTTGGCCAGCTAAGACTGAGATGACTGCAAGCTAGGAGAAGTTATTGAATCCCCAATGACTTAACCATCATGCAGGAATGTTTGTCCCAAATAATAACCGGTATCAAATTCATGACAATGCCCTCTGAGAACTGACCCAATTGTTTGGCATTTGGAAACTTGTGTGTACAGTGACCTAACTTTTGACCAACATGTGCCCAAAGTCATAAGAATGTCTTTATATATTGCCCAGCTTATAAACAAATTGATTGTGACTAAATGTAGAGATGTTGTTGTCCCCTTTACAAAGCTCTCATGTCAACCATTTTGTATAATGCCCACTTTGGTATGTATCTGAGCAGCCCCATGCAACAATTGGAATACCTTCAGAGATACCTTACTAAAAGGATAGAAGTCCTAAACAATACGTCTTGCATGGACCACCTCAAATATTTACTACTATACTCAGTATCCTACAGAGTGCTTAGAGGTGACATGTCTGGCATACAAAGCATCCTCCAACATAATACAGATGGACCTACTGAACATCAGCAAGTCAAATGGCATCAGAAATACTCAGTCCAGGTATCTAAACTGAATGTTGTGGAGAGATGGATATATATCACAGAGGCTACCACTGTTCCGGAACAGACTATCCATAAAAATAATACAAAGCACATCCATCCATATTTAAACGCAACTTGGATCTAAGGATGGGTAATAGAAAATGTACTCCAGGATTTCCCCTCATGCCACTAATGGATAGAGGCAGTTCCTAAATGCTGCATCCATTACATGGCCCCCTCAAATCATCTATGGTATGATCACAGTTTTCACTAGGGCTAATATACAATAATCAACCATGGGGATAGGTAAGACCAATCAGAAAATGTTAATTCAAGCACCAAAAGGGAATTGGCTAAGCTTAAAATGCCCTCCAAGTGAACCTATGTTGTGGTAGCAAATAGTTATAAAAAAAAAATTACCTTTTTTAGTTCACTAAGTGCCCCACCCCCCTCAGTCTTTAACAGCTTCCGGCGCCTATGGACATATATTGACTAAATATTCAGCTGTCCCTGCCTTAAAAATGAATGCAGTTAAAATAAGCAGTATCCCCACCCAAAAAAAAACATCATACAAAGATCTTCTAGAGACAGAAAATGTCCTTTCCAATAAGGTGGAATAGATAAATATTTCGCCATTATTTTGGAGTCAGAGATGGACCATGTGATGTCTCTAAACTAAAGGAAGTTTATTCACAGCTGCAACTGCATAATATTACTGCTGTTGGATCGTATGATGACGGAATAATGTTTGTAACACCCTTTCCATTCTCTGTATTTAGGCATATTAATGGCTGAAGAAAATAATTAAACGTCTTGAACATATTGGATTAGTAGAAAAAAGGATCCCTGAACACCTGGATCACTAGGGATTAAAATTAAACCTTTATAGTACAGCACCTGATAGGTGTAGCCATTGGATTCACCAATATAGGCACAGATAGAAGTCAAGACATTGAATGCAGATAAACTTTGTGCTCGGAAGTGCTATGGGGACAAAACTACCCTTCATCTAAGATGTTGATCTTATCTTGATATCTTGGTGAATATGATGCAGTGTCTACATTTTATATGACAGAAGGAGAAGCAGGGGGATGCTTTTGTATGAGAAGAGAAAGGGGTCATATGTAGGTAGAGAGCAGAAAGTACTGGGAGCTAAATGGCTGGGTGATTATGTCAGGGATAATGTATTTGTGGTTTCTCACTAATTAAACAATAAATGGAACTTAAACCCAAATGAGCATGTGAAATTTCTAGTACTCATATGTACCATAGTATACTTCAGATACAACAGTAACATCAACCTTTCTGTTCTGTCCTGCTACAAACTGTAATATGGCTGAGTGACTGCAGTGGAGGAATAAAGATGCAGACATCTCTGGGGTGTCTACGGTGCACAGCATTAGAAGGCAAGAAAGGGAACAGAGTGGATGCATGAGATTAGGACTGATGGTAAATCAGAGATGGGAGCAGTGCTTTTTTTCCTGATGAAATCGCATCAGTAGTTGGTCCCATTCTTGGGAGATCTAATGTGTGTCAGCTTGGAAGAAGACATTGACAGTCATGCCTGCTTCAACAGAAATGGCATTTATCTCTCCCATCAGGATTCAGAATGTTAGGTAAGACATTTCTACGCATGGCATCTTTTGTTTATGATCCTAGACCTTCTAAATTAACAAGTTAACAGTCAGGCCTTTGTCAGTTCAGCACTACTAAATGTTAAAAGTCTATATAATAAGATGCTCAACATGTTTAACAACATACACTTGATTACAGCAGTGATACCTCTCCATCCTCACCCGGATTTAGCACTTATTTTTCATTTACTTCCTCTAGTGAGAGAAGATCATAGCCATATTTATCTGCAATCTTATTAATTCATAGCAGATCATGCCGGATCATGGCATGGACCCCCTGGATATCCTACAGTCTATGGACAAATTCAGCTTTCATATTATTGTAAATGTTAGACCCCTTTCAAGGTCTCCTATTGTCCAGGATACCTACCTCAATCAATGAGACCTTAATATGAAACCAAACTCAGTCATCCTGAATGATTTTACCCACCCATGCATCAACTGGCAAAAGTACACGACTAACAGGAACTATGTATACTGGTTCCTTAAATTTATTAATGAAAATTCCCATGACCTGATAGTGACTTCTCCTACAAGTGGCTACATTCACCACAACCTTGTCATTACTGATATAGTAATAGCATGCTGCACACTTTAAATGTTCCCCCATGATCAAATCAGACCATCAGACCATCATATTTCCCATAACAATCAACCTAAGGTGGCCTCTAACTACAGTGCTTTTAGCCGCTTCTTGAAGGCCAACCTTCTAGTACTTTCAGATGACCTAAGAAAATTTATCAGCACTAAACCCCCTTGGGATTGTATAATAAAATAAAACGCTTATACCATTGACTTAGCTCTCACCCTATCTCTTACAATGAAGCATCTGTCCTCATTTGTCATAATTATGATGATAAATTTAAGAATAAGCACATACAGTAGAATCCCAGTAGCTACAAACTCTAGAATAAAAAAAGCTGGTACTAAAGAATAAACTTAAATCCTCCTATTCTAAATATCACCTGAAAAATTACTGTAAAAACTCAGGCATGATACCAAAACTTGTAAAACCAACTATGACCTGAATATCACCTTCTCTTTCAAAGATAACCATAAGTTTTTTTTTCATTTACACAGACAGCACAGATCTGATCTGAAATGGTGCCACCTATTCTGACCCTGAGGATGTCATCAATATTTTTGTGGATAAATTTAGTTCTGTCTTCTCCCTGAGCTCCCCTCCATCCTTCACCTCCCCCTTACTAACCACCCTCTGCCTTCCCCTATAACTACCTCTACACAGGTCCTAAACACCTTCTCCATAAGAGCACTAGCTCTGTGGGCACAGACAAGATAGCAGGTTGTCTCCATGTCATCACTAAGCATAGTCTTACTGAATCCCTTTTAAACTTCTTTAGTCTTAACCTATCTAATGCATACTAGGCTGCCTCCTTGTCAGAACCAAACAAAGCCTCACTGAGTCCTACTTAAAACTATTCACTTACCTTCTCCCATGGGTGCATGCCTGAGGACTGAAAAATGGACATTATGGTACCCATATACAAGAATGGCACTACCAGTGATCCTAGGCACTATAACCCAATTAGTCTCTCCAGTAGTATCAGGAAAGTAATGTTATATGTTATTCCAGAAGATATTGTCAAATTACAATTGCATGACATGAACCAATCTGACTTTGAGAAAGGTTGGTCCTGTTATTTACATCTGCTGGACCTCTTTGAGAAGGCAACTGAAGAACTGGATAATGGCTAATCAGTGCAAACAGCTTACCTGGATCTAGCTAAAGCATTTGATGCTATCCAACATTCTGTATTATTCAACAAAGGAGTAAAAAGGCCACACACAAAAAACACAGGCAAAAACATTAAAAAGACCTAGCAAATCAGAGACTTCAAGCATCCTTTAATGGAGCCTCATAGGAAATATGGAAATGATTTCTTAAGTTTCCTAACGTAATGTATTCCCACCCTATGGAATAAGTTACCACCACAGGTTTAGCAAAGAACTTCATTTGCCTTTAAGGCTAGTTTTGATGACTAGATTGGTAGACATACATTTGCATTAGAGTTATGTATGGCCATGCTGCATTTGGGAGGTGGGAAAGATTAAATACTCATAGAGGGTGACAAGAACTTTTTAAGTGTGCCTACTTAAAGGAGTATATGGCTAGGCCTTTTATCACTTGCCTAGTATTTTTCTTATGCTCATTTAGAAGTGTTTTAGCCGCATGTATTCTGAATGCCTACTGTCTTTTTTCAAGTCTTTACTGAGGTATTCAGGCCAATAAAGCCAAATCTACTATATATAGACATGACATTTTTTAGCCCATTGTATTAGCTTGTCAGTATAGCATAAATAGATGTGTGACCATTATCTGAAAACTCTTCACTTTAAAGAAAGTCTTATGTCCATACAATGAGGCAAGTGTAAAATTTCTCAGTAATAAACAAAACTACAAATAAAAAGATCAGGCACCCTGTATTATAGAGTCTATATTAGATTAACGAACATGTAAATGTTCGAATCTGTAATGGTCGACCATTATAGATCAAATATTTACGTGTTTGAAAATCTTTTAAAAATAATTAAAAAAACCTAAGTAATAAATACATAAACCAAAGGGTGTAGGCAGGGGGGCAAGCCCTCCTGCACCCCCACACCCCCTGCTTAAATATACCAACTCCAAGATTGCGCTACAGTGTAGTGAAGGGTAAATTTCCTGTTTCCGCACTGTGGTGCACTGATGTGTGATCTCAGAGTTTGTATATTTAAGTAGCGATGGGTGTGGGGTGCAGGGGTTTGCCCCCCTGCTAAAACCCTTTTCTTAATTTTTGTTTTCTTTATTTTGTTTTTATCACATTTTCTAACATTTAAATGTTTGATCCCTAAATGTCGACCTTTAGAGATTCGAACATTTAAATGTTTGTTGATGTAATATAGACACATATTCTATTACCTTCACCCACTTAAATATCACCCCCTAGGTAACCAACCTTTCATCCACTTATATATCATCTCCTAAGCAACCCACCTTTCACCCACTTAAATATCATCACCAAGGTGATCCACTGGAGAGTTAACTACATTGTGGATAGAACCCACACATTATCAGGGTCATGTTGCATTTTTGTCTAAAAGGGTTGCTGATAATCTTTCACATGGTTCTGTACTGAGACCACTCTTCTTTGCATATACTATGCTAATGTATAAACTTGTAAAAAACAGTCTATGACTGACAAAGTTCGGTGATGACTGCAAACTCACTGCTGAAATTACCTCCCCACCTGATACTCAGCTAACCCACATTAGTTCCCTGATGTCACGACCACTGACTCAAGTTCAATGAAAATAATACAGCATGATACTCTACGAAAAACAAGAACTTCCCTGCATCTGCCACATCAGTGATACCCCTTCAAAGATGGTAAATGTCATTCAAGACCTAGGCACATCTGTGGACAATGAACTCTCTTTGTCCATCAAATTTCAGTTATAGTTATTTAATCCATCACACATTCATGAAGTTTCTTCTAATTTGTGAGATGGAACAAAAGCGCTTACCATTGAGTTGTAAATTTTATATGTTATCTAATTTTAGTTTTAAATTTTACAAATGAATAAAATGGTTTTGGTGTTTTCATGAAGAACGGGTCATTTGTGGACTGTATAATATGCCACAACTTGGTTCATTTGCGGACTGAATAATATGCCACAACTTGGTTTTGGTTGTATTTTGGAGTATATTGGAGTTTTTTACATTTATGAAATCTATCACACATTCAAGAACAATGAACTCACTTTTGTTCACCATGCTTCAATTATAGTTTGTAAATCTGTCTATCTAAACCAGCTGATTACTAAAGATATATCATCCAGATCCAAGGAGGTTATCTCCTCTCTAATTTGGTCTATAATAGAATATAATGTTTTTTTTTTGCATATATCTATCAAAACATATAAATCAGAATGAAAAAAAAGACAATGGGCCAGATTCACGAAGGCTTGCACGGAGTCTAAGAGTAGAGTAAGACTCCAGCCAGCCAACATGTCTGCCGAGCGATCCAGGAACAGGCAGCAGGGGCGTGCAAGAGAGCTCCTAAAACGACTCTTGCACGGACAGTGTTAGTTTATGCAAATTACCTCATTTGCTGCTGAAAGGGATTTTATTCAAAACATTCATCTGCCATGCAAGTGAATGGCAGGCTGAAGACAACATGGCTACTGAGTAGTGGTTGCTAAGGGGGGAAGCTCAGTCTGAGAGATGTAACCAAGCATTAGTAGGCAATCCTATGCAAATGAGTATAAGGGTAGTGAATCCCAATTTTCCCTGCCATGTGAACGATGTCCCTAGAGTGTAAGATTAGGATTAGGGGAGTAACAGAGTAGAAGATCGGTGACATCATGGGGGGGGTATGTATCAAAAAGACTGTAAGCTTATTGGAGCAGAGTGGCATGTGTTTGCTGTGAGTTACTCAGGACTGGAAGAGGCGTGTCTACAGTTGTCTAAACTGAAACCCAGAAACCGAAGGTGTATGCCGTGGCTATCATTAAAGTTTCTTGCAAAGCTGCTTACACTGTGTGCGCGTGTGTGTGTACGCGTGAAAACCTGTCTAAGCCTGTGTGCACCTGTGTGCGCCTGTGTAAGCCTGTGTAAGGCTGTCTAAGCCTGTATACATGAATGTGCACCCGCCTAAGCCTGTGTAAGCTTGTGTGCGCACGTGTGTGCTCGTGTGCACGTGTTTGCACTTGTTAGCACGGCGCTGCCCCCTGTGGAAACAGAAAGGGAAAAGGAAGGAAAAAGTAGTAGTAAGTTAACCAAGGAGAACTAGCAGAGCTGCCAGGTGAAATCAATCAGAATCAGCCAATTACACAGGCAGTACACAAGCCCAGCCCAGCACTTAAAACTCTGCAAACAACATTCCCCCATATTTTTCTCAGAAACACTGCAACACTGCAGTCAACAAAGAGAAGTGAAAACTTAAAAAGCTTAACTGAGACAAAAAATGTTAGAGGCTGCCATTGCTGTTATAAGGCAACATGTGCAAGATGCTGAGGGTGGTGCCATTGCGAATGCTGCTGAGCAACCCACAGTGAGGAAACGGAGAAGAGTGTACAGACCCAGGGTAACCTACCAGGGGCTACATGAGCTGGAGATAGTAGAGCACTATATAGTGGACAGAGAGCTCCTGCAGCAAATTGTTGAGCTGTGCAGGCCACGCCTCACACACAGAACCAACAGAGGGGAACCCATCCCAGTGGAAACCAAGGTATGTGTTGGCCTAGGAATATTAGCAATAAGTACCTGCCAGAGACCAACTGGTGATATGATAGGGATTTCACAGGCATCAGCATCCAGGGTACTGCACCAGTTCCTGAATGCCATGTCAGCACATTTGGGTGATCATGTATATTTCCCCAATTCTCGTGAGGTATTGGCCAGCAATATGCATCTCTTCCATCAAATAGTGGAATACCCTGAGGTAGTGGGTGCAATTGACTGCATGCACATACACATCAAAGCACCAGCTGGAGGCCTACATCAACTGCAAGGGTTTCCACTCCATCAACTGCCAGGTCATGTGTGATGCCCAGGGCATAATACTGAATGTGTGTGCTGGCTGCCCTGGAAGCTACCACAATTCCCATATCTGGTATCTGTCGCAGCTGTACCAGACATTTGCCAATGGGGACATCCCTGATGGTCACCTAGTGGGGGATGCTGGATACGCACTGGAGCCGTGGCTGATGACACCCATCAGAAATGCACACACACCTGAACAAGAACTCCATAATGAGGCACATGCACAAACATGAAATGTAATCGAGTGTGTGTTAGGGATGCTCAAGTCATGGTTCCGGTGCCTGAACACATCTGGTGGAGCCTTGCAGTACTCACCAACTACATGTACCCAAATTGTCATGGTATGTGCCATGCTACACAATATGATCCTGCGAAAACAGCTGCAGCAGGAACAGCATGCGGAAGGGCCAAACAGCCCTCCACCATTGCCAAGGCCTGCACAGGCACAGCGTGACTCAGAGGAGGAACAACCTGAGCCTGCCCCAGTAAGCAGAAGGAGGCGTGCCCAGTATGCCTTGGCCTTGGCAAAGAGGGAATGCATAGCACATACACTGGCTCAGTAGGAACCCTGGAAATTATACCTCTCTCTGACTCGCACATAAAATAAAAGGGATGCCTAACTTGACACTACCTGTTTCCAAACATTGTATAGGGAGTGTAGTATGTGCATCTGACATAGGCAGCCCTGCAGCACCACCTGAGGCATGATTGCCATGTTTTAAGCAATGTAAAGCAGTGCTAAGCAGCTTTTACTAATATCTAGTATATGTAAACAAATTTGCTCGTGCAATGTTGGGCAAGGTCTGGCAAAGTTAAGCAAAGTCAGTTAAACATGCTCATATCTGCTTTACTGTTCCTTAAGCAGTCTGGCCTGCCCAGCATGAAAATAAAAAGCAGTGACAGGGCTCGAACCCAGGGTACTGTACACTATAGTCACAGTACTGAATCACTAAGCCATGATAGCATTTCAGTGGTGCAGACACAGCAGGACAATTGTACACTAATGCAAACACAACGAAATGCTGTATCATGCCCCTAAAGAGGCAAATGGGTAACCTCCCTCACACACCTATGCAGACAGAGAACATCAGGCCAGGCGGTGTGATGTGGGTTGTGTAGGCTATGAAGCGCAAGCTAATATACGTGGCATTGGACGCTAACATCTGTAGTACAGTAGTATGCCTCAAGCCAGTACGATAGGCAACAGTACAGACTGAAATGGTGTCCTGTACATAGCAGTGCAGGCATAACAAATGTGTATAAGTGTCAGGTGAAACCCACATCCTATGTACACCCACAGTAACAATCAGGTGTGCCCTCGGGTAGAAATGTACAAAGAATAGCTGTCCCCCCTGTATGTAGAAATGTTGATAAGTCTATGCAAAGTGTCTCATGGAAGCCCTGCAGGCACAGCATGATCCCTGTTGATCTATGACACAAAGGTGAGCCCTGCTGTAAAAATACAACTTGATTTACCATACACATATAGTATAAATGTCTATACCGGGCGTGCTCACATACTCCAACAAATGTAGTGGATTTCATTCAGCATCACACTGAAAGGTCATACTGGGCATGCTCACACACTTAAAGAAATGAAGCAACTGTCAGGCAGCAACATACTGAAAGGTCATACTGGGCATACTCACACACTTAGGTTAAATATGGATGTGATAATAAGGGATCTATGGACAAATGTGGAGGATAGTCACCTCTACTTCCAGAAACACATTCACAAAGTGGTTGGAAAATCATGCTATGTGTTCACACAAACTGCCAAGGTCTGTGCATGTAGGTCAAAGGAGGTTCCCACTACTCAGCTGTCATCAGACCTGCCAGAGAGTACCACAACACACTTGTGATGAATCTGACTAGGCCCATTCAGCAGCTAGAAAGACCAATGAAGCACCTTAACAAGAGGATTTCTGGCCTCAGATAGTTGCCCCATGCAACAAGACTGAATGTAACCCAATCTGTACTCTGTTGCATACTGTCTACTCAGGAGATCTCTGCCCAACAGACAGGTCCATGTCATGGTTACACTCAGATCTGTTCTGAGTTACAGCTCAATGGCACTAAATGTACAGAGCCAACTGATATTGCCAACATCCTGGCAGATAGGATCAGTGTTAACTTTACCCCCCTCTCACCCATGAAAGAGCACTTCTCTATAATGGAAGACTGCAAAGTTGCTGTCATCATGGCTGCACAGGTAAAAAACACTCTCCAAAGCCAGCATCACAGCAGCCATGGGACTAGATAACTTCCCAGGCTGTGTAGTATCTACTTCCCTGAAGTAAACATTAACATGGAAGATCTGTGGCTACTGAAGTTTCCAGTGGACTGCAAGCTAGGAGCCATAATTGTAAACACTAAAGATGTGGACATCCTACAAAATGGCCTCACTGAGACAGATGGTTGTTGTCAAAGCCATGGGCTCTAGCTCAATGCCAAAAGGGGCATTGTCATCCCCTTTGTTAAAAACTCTGTAGCCAAGAACTACAACATAGGTGGTAGTATACTTCACACTGAAAGTGTGACAAGAGACCCTGGGTCACAGGTGGACAGTGGATACAACTGTGATAATCGCATTCCCACAGTAGTCAGGAAACCCTCCTATGTTGCACACCTCATCACAAATGTGTCTCATGCAGAATAGAAGAGGACATTGTTCCCCTCTACTCATCACTCACCAGAACTATAATAGAGTACAACGCCACTGTTGCTATGTACCTCATAAGACAACTACAACAACTGGAAAGCCAGCAGCAATACCTCACAAAGAGCATTAGCAGCCTGAAATACATGCCATACACAGACCATCACAAAATGCTCCATCCGTACTCCCTTGCATATCGCCTACTCAGAGGTGTTCACTGCCTAACATACAAAGATATGTCAAATACAGAGCTATTGAATATGCTCCATGTAAAACAGTCACAATCCCTCTGACCTTTGGACCCAAAACTATGAGTGAAATACAAAAGGAAAGGGTGTACCCATTTACCTTATGGATACCCACACCTTCAGGTTAGTGGCATAGCATGAGGCCTTGGAGACCATGCAAGTGCAACTAACATTGGGCAAAGCTGCCCATCAGATTGTAGCCTAATACAGATCACGTACCTTGTCTCAGGAACCTCATTCAGTATTCCGGAGAACAGTGACAAATATAAAGATCCTATCAAACACCATTATATGAGGAGATTACAACTACCCAAACATTGAGTGGTGGAATTACTTGTGTACAACATCCTTTGCCCAATGTTTCCTAGAGTTTAAAAACTCTAACACCCTGGAACAGCTGGTCACCATGCCCACTAGAGGTGACAACATAGTGAACATGATCATCACCAACATGTGGTACCAGTGTTCCACAACAGAGATAAACCCCTTGCTGGTATTATCAGATCATTAAGTAATCACACTGGACATCCACATCCCCCCCACCCAGTCAATAAACCACTGTAAAGACATTTGCAAAAGCAAACTGCACACTTCCCAAGACCAAAGTGGAATGTTCAAAAGACCTTTTGCTATAGGATAATGGTATACAATCTGCAAAATCACTTACAAGTGCATCCTATGAACATCTACAGGGATGCATGGAATGAGACATCACAAAGAAAACCAAGATGCACTCCTCCAAAAATAGGACAACAATCAGGTGGCTGTTGGCCACAAATAAGCTAGACAACAGAAGGAGGAAATGAACACATGATAGAGCCAACTTCACTAAAGGAAAGGCATCACTGATCATTATCAGGAAGAAACAATGATCGCTCATAAAATAATCCAAGGACAGTTTCTAAAGACAAATAGCCAAGGAATTTAAGAATAACAACCACAAAGCCTTCGGTCGCTATACCAGACATGTAGGTGTCAACTTCCAAATATGCTGTCAGCTACTGAAAAAAGGAATGAAATACACCAAACCAACTTTCATTGCCCACATCCAGGGGGACAAGTTCAGTGTAAACTCCCCCCATCACCCCCAAAAGGGCCTGTGTCCATCACAGAAGGATGCAAAGCCCCAGACGTCATGGACATGCAGGTAAAGACAGCCCTCACCAAAGCTAAGAACACAGCATCAATGTGACTGGATGGTGTCCGGGGCTGCATCTTACACTAGGCCCATAAGGAACTACACCCTCACCTACATTCACTGTCTAGATTCAAGCGTACCACAGGCTATGTACCCAAAGAATATCATTCACTAACAGTCATCCAGCTCCACAAAGGTGGTGCCACAACAGAACCTTGAAAGAATTTCCCAATATGTCTACTCAGCCTGGTCTACAGAGATATTGAGCAAATTGTCATGGAACCCATAAACTGAGACATTGGAGACCTCCAGACACTGGACTTTATACAACTTTGCCTTGTTAAAGGCAGATCCTGGCTCCCAAACCTAGTTGACTTATTTCAAATGGTTACCAAGGACATAGATGGAGGTGAAAGTAGTCCACACAGCCCACCTGGACCTCACAAAGGACTTTCTACACCATTCCCCACTCTGTCATCATGGACAAGCGTACCAGCTTGAACATTAACAGCTATGTCACAGGATGGGTGGCCAAGTGGCTCACAGATCAAACACACTTGTTCAGAGTTGCGGGTGCCATTTCCAACTCTAAGCCAGTCACAAATGGCATCCCACAGGTCTTGGTCCTGGGACCCCACCTGTTCAGTAGATACTGCTCAGAGGTACAGGCAAGCATGGGAGGTGAATGGTTGAACAGGTTTGCAGATGAATGGTAACTGTGGTCCATAATCGACTGTACGGCTGACACAGACATCCTCCAGAAGTGTCTTACAGAGACAGATACCTGGTGTCAAAACAATGCCCTCAAGCTGAATGGCAAAGAATGCATAGTCATCCCCTTTGGGTAAAACAAAGTGCACACAAATTGCCACATAGGTGGTAATCCAGTATGTATGGAGAAAGTCATTATGGTCCTGGGGACGCAGGTAGATAGTAAACTCCCCTTTGATGATCACATGGCCAAAGTGTTTAGACATTCCTTCAATGTAGCCCACCTAATGACACCTAATGCAACCCACTTTGTATAGTCTGATGATGTCACCATCCTACAAATATACCTGTGGAAAGGGTAACACACAGTAATGTGTATAGCACAGCGTGTAAATGTGTACTTCTGTAATATCAAAAAATAGGTAGGGGTTTGAATCCTGCATTTGATAAGTGTGCGCGTTTGTGTGTGGTCTCCTGGGAAAGAAGCAGCCTTTTAGGAGAGTAGTAAAACACCTTAAAAGTGGTAAACTAATCTTTGTCAAGTCAGATGATGTCACCATCCTACAGATATACCTGTGAAAAGAGAACTCCCAATAATGTGTATAGCGTGTCATGTTAATGCATACTTCTCTAGTATCATAAAATAATTAGGTAGGGGTTTGAATCCTGCACTTGACAATTGATTGTGTGTATTCTCCTTGGGAAAGAGCAACCTTTTAGGAGAGTAGTAAAACACCTTAAAAGTGGTAAACTAATCTTTGTCAAGTCTGAAGATGTCACCATCTTACAAATATACCTGAGGAAAAGAGAACTCCCAGTAATGTGTATAGTGTGTTGTGTTAATGCATATGCCTGTAGTATCATGAAGTAGTTAGGTAGGGGTTTGAATCTTGCACTTGGTGAGTGTGCGTGCTGTATGTGTGTGACACTGTTGGGCAATGCATTGCGGGTTTTGCTTTTACTACTGTATGACATATCAGTATGCATTGCACATGTGAGCTAGCTGTGTGGCAAATACATATACGTACATGTTACCTCATTTATTGCATGTGTGGGAACCCTGCTTTCTCCAAGAACACAGCTGTCATCTTTGCCAGACTGTGCTGCTGCTTCCCAGACCTTAGGTCACATCTGTATGCTTGTGACAAGGCCAGCCACTGCAGTGGTCCCAGGCCTAGGTCATCCGTGTCACACATACTCATTACGGTTTCTATTGAAATGTGTGAGTGAGGGTTTATGGCTGAGGTATATGTCAGAACTATTCAAATGAAGCAAAGTCTGTAAATGATGACTATTCATTACAAGTGTACAACAACCTTTGTGGATATGCATATAGACCCCTTACTGCTTATGTGATCTTCCGAGGGATTTCAAAATACCTTTGGAAATGTGATTATCAAAGGAGAGATGACAAAACACTTGGTTGCATGTACACATTGGTACCTGTTCATCATGTTGGTGGCTACTACCTATGTGGTACTGTGGGGATAATATGTTCCATAAAGGTGGATGACTATGCTTAGTTTGGCTTATAGCATTACAGCATGGGTTTGACAACAGGCATCTGTCTGTATGATACCCTTGTGGAGGATGTGTGTGTCATCTGGAGAATGCATTATAGGCCACATTATGCATTACCAGACATGGACGGACATATCCCTACTGTGATTGCTTGTACCTAAGAGAGCTATATGCCAAACAGGAGTGGTCTCACTAATGGGTGCAGGTGAATACCACTCATTACTGGCATAGGATCCAAATGTTGTGGTGTGTCCTACATCTGTGAGTCAGTTGTCAAGACATCATCTAATGATTGGTTATGGTCAGGCTGTTGAAGTTATGTATACTACCAGAATGCAAAACAATGGCAGATAGTAACAGTATCACCCACAGCACAGTGTCAGACCATGTCATACACACATGTGTAGTCAGGTTCCTAAATGTGTGTAGTACAATGCATACTGGCCACCAATAGAAACTATGGAGTGTTAACACTGTGTAATACAGGGCATGTCACCCTGGTCATGTGTCCACTATGCACATACATGCAGACAGTACACCTCCACCATGTTTACAAATGTACACCTGCAAATCTGAGCTACACACATCCCACACATACTGTCCACTCTCTAACACATGCTGCCAATACTACACACATCAGCCAAGTGGCACGTGGGCGGACAATACACTATTGGAACTAACCGTGGTGTAAACAATACTACATTGACAATCATAGCTTTAATGCATCATGCTTGCTCAGCTACACCTTCAAGCATATCATTACACTCTACTGCTGACAACATGCTAACATTGCTATACTGCTATAAAGTCACCCTGTGCATCAGCACCATGGTAGCTTGTTCCTGCATCGATGTTACAGATGACAGGAGGTGGCACAGGTTTCATCATATGCACAGGGTGTCTTGTTCATTTGCCAGAGGCCTACAGTGAGCCATCAAATCGACATGTATGTGTATGTGTGTGTGTGTGTGTGTGTGTGTGTGTGTGTGTGTGCGTGGGTGTGTGAGGGGCAAGAGAACTGCTATGGGCCAATGTTAATGTAATGTGTGCGGGTATGTGCTAGCCTTAGGTGTGTGGTTTATGTGTGTGTGTGGGTGGGTGTCTGCATGCACACAGTTCCACCATGTGGCTGCCATATATGGGTATTTGTGGGGCAGCCACAGACTGTACCTGCCAGGCTTTACAGATCACCGTCTCTGGCCACAGATATGGTACCTGTGCCTGGCAGGGGTGCTACTGACACTATCAGGTACTAAGCCAGACTGGGTACTATCTCCAGAGGTAGATGGATGTACACTGGACCCAGGTCCCTGCTGGGACTGCCCAGAGCCACATGCACATGGTCTTCTAGGATGTTCTATGGACAGCCCACCCCCAACATTGCTGGGGCTGGTACTGGCACTACGGGAGCGGCTGTGACTTGATGGACATCTGCGGCGGCTGCTAGCTGCTGATGTTGCTGGCATACATCCACCATGACGACTCAACCATCCTGCACTGTCCTGACACATGGACATGACATTGCGGAAGACATCTAATGTCTCTCCTCAATGTCTATCAGTGACCTCGGTGCAATTACAGATGGCACTTGCTAGGTCACAGATACTGTCAATGACGGTGGTGTTATGTGCCCTCTGTGCCCTTAGTCCCTGTCTGGTGTACCGTTCCATATGTGCCTGTGCCTCCATGACAGCCTGGAACATGCGTGAGGATGTAAGACCTGTGGCACATCTGCCAGTGGCATGATGAGCAGCAGTACTCTGACGAGAACCCCAGAACATCTGCCTATGTGGTACCCTTCCAGACATCTGGGTATGTCTGCTGTGTCGGGATGCATGTGCCATGGATACCACACTGTCCTGGCCAGTGTCGACTGTACACTGTCCCTCAGCTAAGGGCATTGGTGATGGATGTTTTGGCAGTATGACCGTGTACATGGATGGGGTGGACACTTGTGTACTGTCAATTGGTGGCCCAACGACAGACCCTGGCAAACATGCCTGTGTCTCAACACACCTATCATCAGTATCACTATTTTGCTCAGTGACATCAGTTACCCTGCTGCAGTGAACGAGCCCAAAGTCAACACCTGTGAGAGAAAGACAGGAAACACACTTTACAACCTGTACATGATGTCAGCACACATGCACACATGCACACATGAACACATGAACACATGCACACATGCATGCATGAACACATGCACACATGAACAAATGCACACATGCACACATGAACACATGCACACATGCACGCAAGAACACATAAACACATGCACACATGAACACATGAACACATGCACACATGGACACATGAACACACACACACACACACACACACACACACACACACACACACACACACACACACACACACACACACACACACACACACACACACACACACACACACACACACCACCAGCAATCCAGAACATAATAGCAGTTGATGGTGTGGTACAGTATCACAAGGCAAACAGTTATATCACACGTGTCAGCATGCAGGACGTGTGTTTCCCAACAGCATGCAGTGTGGGTGTTGGCAGCCCTTGTCAATAACACTATACATGTCTTTGATGCATGTGCGTTGTTGTTCAGTGATTGGCCTCATCCTGGAATGCACTGTGTACATAGACATGACATTGCTGTGCAAGTATTAAAAGCTCTGGAATGTCCTGTGCAGCATCTCTCACAGGTATACATACCATGGCTGGATATGTATCTGTGTGTCACATAGATATCCATTTCTGATTACAGCATCTGTGTCTTTAGCAGATAATTGTGGACACAGGTTTAGCACATGCATGCTATGTATACACACAGGATGAGTGGTGCTTGTATACCTGATGGAAGACCATTGCTCAACATAGCCATTGTACAGTGGTTATGGTGAGTGTAGGACATATCGTGGACATGCCAGACATGACATGGCATGCTACAGCACAACTGCAACATTTAACATCACACAGACACAGTGTGTGTCATGTGACTTATACACTCAATAGCATTACACGACATATATGTGTCACTTTGTACAAATGGTGATTGCTATGCATATTGTGTATAGGTGCTTATGTTTGCACACACACAACATTGAGGTGCATATCAGGTAATGCTATGTGTAGTACTGTGGTCACAGTAACTGGATGGGGTGTACTACCATGAGCCATCATCATGCAGCATCATGTGGTCACTCAAGGTTACTAATGTGTGCCAGACCGGCACATACCATGCTGTACTGGAACTGCAGTACCATGGCTACATTCACCATTTCACAGCCAGTTGTTACATAGGTTTGTAAGGTGCACAATAGGGGGCATTGCCTAACATGAATGTGTTATGTGATGAAGAGTGTTGCACAGCCACATGTGAGGCATCTACCCCTCAGGTATATTATGTGTGCTGTGTGGATGACGTTTGGGATACTGTATTGTGACCTTACAGTGGGTGTCTGAATATGCCATGTGTAGCATGTTAATGTGTACTGCGTATGACAAAGTTGTGTATGTTGTGTGCATGTCTATCGACTCTGCCTATCCAATGTCCACTTCAGTGTTGCCACAATTGTGTGGAATGCTCTGTATATTGTATGTGTTTTAGGCAGCTACCCACATTACTGGGATGTGCATAGTCTCACAGCAAACATGCACAGCATGCATTATGCGTAGGTGTGTTACGTGTACATGGCCTACACCTCACCTATGACATGCACATTTAATTAGCAATATTAAAGGTAGAACACACTCACCAGCATGGGTCTGTTGCCTTGATGTCACACCAGAGGGACCTACAAGGATATGAGACACTTTGTCAGTGGCAACAACTGTGGCATTGCTACTGCGTGTTTACAATCTTACAGTAGTACAATGGTTGACAGTCACAGGCCTACATATTCTATTCCTAATTATTAGTATTGCACAACACTAGGCACCACATCATCTAACTACACAGTACACATCTCACATAAGCATGCTCTACCAACAGAGGTAGCAGTAGTCTACAGCCATGCCATGTTACCTGCATGCTCCATGTCAACTTGCTGGGTGGCTCTGGCCTCCATGATGACACGTGTTACTTGTTGTGGTTGTTGTTAGCCAGGAGACACCTGGCTCAAGAGCAGCTCCTCCACTCTGGTGAGGGGGGGATGGATGGCTATCCCCCACCTGTGGCAAGCTGTTGTCTGTGGATATCAGACACATGCTGCCGGACATGTCTAATTAAATCACTGCAGTGAAGGCGTACCTGCTCATATGTCCAGTTATGCATGCCTATGTCATTTACTCTATGGACAAGATCTTGCCACAGTGCAGTCCGCTCATGCTGGTCCTGGCTGATTCTGGAGAACAGCAGGGCATAGTGCTGCGGCAGGTTGGCTGTGATCAGTTCTTCCTCCGCCATGCTATAGGCGGGATTACGATGGTGGGACATAACTCTGGAAGACAATGAAACAATATGTGTGAGCAAGTCATGTGACACACGTAACATTCTAAAATACAGATATCAATTAACTGCCATATATAGCAACTTATTGGCTGTCAGAAGATACACACTTTCAATACCAGATATCAGTTCTCAACCCACAACTGCCTGGCAGTGCCTGGCACACTCTATATATCAAACCATGTTTTGCACAGCAACAAAGATAAAACAGTATGTAAGACTATACAACAGTACATGGCACACTGTATGCGACAGAATGCACCACCTAGCCACAGGAGGTATATATCATGCTAATGCATCATGAAATATGTAATCCATTGCAATGATTGTAAAGTCCAGTGACAGTATTACCAGTATACCACATTAGTTGTTGATGGCAGACCCCTGCCTAACATATGTGCACATTCGTTAATATAGGTGGCATACTGCTGTACTAGACTATACATGTTGCTAGATACGCAGCTATATCCTGTAACACACATATGACTGAGGCCATGGTACAGGCATACCCACACACACATCAGACATACATACCAGACACATAGGTATGGCAACCCAGGTAAACTTTACCTGTGTACCTTACAGTACTGTGTGTCAGTAGTTATGAGACTTTATGCCTGAAGTATGTAATCTGTGAGGACTACAGGGAACACATGAAACAGTGGTTCCAATAAATGTGGACATACACCATACTGTGCTGTTTAGGCATACAGCTTCAGGTAGTACTACAGTTCATACAGGAGTTGAATTCACCAGCAGTAACACTCAATAAGCATACATGTACTCTTTAGCCTACAATGGGCACCCCATTCAACAACAAGGGACTACGTCAGACCGTATGGCAGACTGCTTTTTCAGCCTAGCAATTATATACACATCTTTTTCTGGGATTACAGCCAGGACACATAATACCATGACAGAAACAGTTTCCTACTAAGCTATCACACATATACCGAACTCTGACACATTCACCAACACATTCACCATCACACTCAGTCAACTTTACATAGCAATTATTGCAACAAGTACATGTGGGTGTGTATCACTTCATAGGTAGGCAAGAGACTACTGGCCCTAGGGCCTATAGAAGTCTAGCCATATGCTACCCTGGCCTTTGACACACAGGTAATTACATTTCACGTGGCCCTGTCAAGCAGAGACACAGAGGTGATTGCCTGGGTGTATTCACTATCTCCCATACAATCTTCAGGATTATTTATGATGACTGCTAATTACGAGCTTTGTTTGATATGGATAGATGGTTTGTTCCAGAGTATGGGATGTCTCTGAGATAGGAATCTATCCCTCCAGCATGTGCTGTTTATTGTGGTCAAAAGGTTTGGGTCCCTAGAGCATGTAGCTTATAGAGATTGTGATCTGTTTACGTGGAGCATGTCCAACAGCTCTGGGTTTGACATAGCTTAGTATGTTAGGCAAAGGTCACCTCTGGGTAGGCGGCATGCAACACAGTCTAGTTGTGGGTTTGTGAGATGGTCTGCATAGGGCATCTGTTTGAGGCCGGTATTACTCTTTGTGAGGTATGTCTGTGTCATTTCCAGTTGCTGTAGATGTCTTATGAGGTACATACCACATGTGGCATTGTACTCTATAATGGGCTTTATGTGTGATGAGTAGAGTGGAACACTAACTTATATTTCCCTGGATGACATACCTTTTGTGATGAGGTTTGCCATGTAGACAGATTACATGACTAGTGTGGCACTGTGATTATCAAAGGGGAGACTACTGTCCACCTGTGTCCCATGGTCTCTTATCACAGTTTCGGTGTTAAGTAGACTACCACCTATGTGGTAGTTCATGGGTATGGAGTTTTTGCCAGAAGTTGAGTCCATGGCTTTGTCACCAGGCATCTGTTATATGTATATATATATATATATATATATATATATATATATATATATATATATATACCGACCACAAGCTAATCAGCCTAGACATCTACATCCCCCACCCCCAATTAGGGAAACCATCATAAAAAACTTCTCCAAAGCCAACTTCACACTTCTTAAGACAGAAGTGACAAACTTCACGACACCCATGCAGATGGACAATAGAGGTATGACTACTGAATCCTACACAAATGCACTTTATAAGCACTTACACGAGTGCATGGATCATGCTATCCCTAATAGAAGCAAGATGTTATCCTCCAAAAAAAGGAAGCCAATCTGGTGGTCCTCTGCCATAAACAAACTCTACAAAAAAAGAAAGAAACTGTTGCAAAAAGGAGTAAAATCCCATGAATGGTGGAACTCCCTGGTCAACCTCAGTAAGAAGCTGAGATCCCTCATAAAATCCTCCAAAGCTAGTTACGAAAACAAAATTGCCACTGACTCTAAAGACAACCACAAAGCATTCTGTAGCTATGTCAAGAATCTCAATGGGAACACTCAGATCTGCTCTGAGTTACAGCACAATGGCACTAAATATACAGAACCAACTGATATTGCTAACATCCTAGTAGATAGGTTCACTGCTAACCTTACCCCCCTCTCACACCCTAGAGGGCCCATCTCTATACCAGAAGAATACAAAGTTCCTATAATCATGGCTGCACAGGTAAAAAACACACTCTCCAAAGCCAAGAACACAGCATCCATGGGACCTGACAATATCCCAGGCTGCGTTCTACAAGAACTACAAAATGAACTGGCACCCTACCTAAGTACCATGTTCAATCATAGCCTCACCTCAGGCTTTTTACCCACTGAATGGTGCACCACAACGGTTATCCCACTCCACAAAGGGGGAGCCACGACAGACCCCGGGAACTACCGCCCCATTAGCCTGACGAGCCTGGTCTGCAAGGCCATGGAACGTATCATCGTAGAACTCATAAACAAAGACATTGGTAATCTCCAAACTCTGGACCCTACCCAGTTTGGATTTATAAAAGGCAGATCATGTCTCCTAATCCTGATTGACTTCTTTGAAGCAGTCAACAAAGCCATAGATGAGGGTAAAATGGTTCACACAGCTTATCTATATCTCGCCAAGGCTTTCAACACCATTCCTCATTCTGGAATTAAAGATAAGCTCACTAAACTAGGTATAATTCCCTATGTCACAAGATGGGTTGCCATTGGGCTCACGGACAGAGCCCACACTGTGAGGATGAAGGATTCTAGGTCCGACTTCAGACCAGTGACAAGTGGAGTACCACAGGGTTCAGTCCTGCATCCTCTCCTGTTTGGTATCTACTTCTCTGAAGTGCAGGCTAACACAGAAGGTCTTTGGCTAAAAAGTTTGCAGATGACTGCAAACTAGGAGCCATAATCGAAACTCCTAATGATGTGGACAAACTACAAAAGGGCCTCACTGAGACAGATACCTGGTGTCAAAGCCATGGCCTGAATCTCAATGCCAAAACGTGTATTGTCATCCCCTTTCGTAAAAACTCTGTACCCATGAACTACCACACAGCTGGTAGTCTACTTAATGCTGAAAATGTGATAAGAGACTTTGGGACACAGGTGGACAGTAGTCTCTCCTTTGATAATCACATCACCACAGTGGTCAGGAAATCCTTCTACGTGGCTCATCTCATCACAAAATGATTCTCATCCAGAAAAAAAGAGGTCATTGTTCCCCTCTACTCATCACTCATTAGACCCATTATAGAGTACAATGCCCCTTTTGGTATGTACCGCACAAGACATCTACAACAACTGGAAAGACCACAGAAATACCTCACAAAGAGGATTACTGGCCTCAAACAGATGCCCTATGCAGACCGTCTCAAAAAACTACAGCTTTACTCCATCGCATATCTCCTGCTCAGGGGCGATCTCTGCCTATCCTACAAAGCTATGTCAATCCCAGAGCTGTTGGACATGCTCCACTTTAAAAAATTCCAATCCCTCCAAGCTACACACTCTAGGGACCTAAACCTTGTCACCACAATAAACAGAACATGCTGGAGGGATAGATTCCTGTCCCAGAGACTTCCCATACTCTGGAACAGACTACCTATCTATATCAAACAGAGCTCCTCATTAGCACTCTTCAAGAAAAATCTTGATGATTGGATGGGAAATGGGAAATTCACCCCAGGGATCACTTATGTGGCTCTGCTTGATAGGGGCACAGGAAAATAATTTTCTTGGGTGGCGATAGCCAGGGTACATTTTTTTGGCTAGGCTTATATAGGCCCTAGGGCCAATAGCCTAGTACCTACCTATGAACCTATGAACCTATACATATACATATATATATATATATATATATATATATATATATATATATATATATATATATATATATATATATATATATATATATATATATATATATATATATATATATATATATATATATATATATATATATATACATATATATATATATATATATATATATATATATATATACACACACACACACACACACACACACACACACACACACACACACACACACACATAAATATAAACATCCATTGGTGTACATATAGATATACATATAGGCACATATACAGTCCACCTTTCATGGTGGGAATATCAATTATGCGAAGGTTGCGAGGTATACTGTTATGTAATAATATTGCACAGTGTTGTGCGGAATGCATTGAAGATGTTCTCAGCCCATGTAGCTTTAGCAGGCCTCACTGGCTGCAACACTGCAAACCTGACAAATCATACCCACAGCGTTTAACCACCACATGTCATATACCAGCACTCTATGCTGTCTTGTTTGCCACACACTACAACCTACATAGAAATATGCACATAACAACCTTCACCAACATATATATGTCCACCCATCACAAACAGTTGCAGTATGTCCTTTGCTCTATACATATGTACAGATGCTAATATATCTGACACAGACAGATCTCTCCGTATGTGTGTGCTATACACACACAAGGTCCACACTGTTGTAAGTCCATGGACCTCACGGCTGACCTGTTGGGCCTTGCTGCAACATGAACAGGTGTCACATGTGAGCACACAGTAATATTAGAGGGCATATATATAGCTGCAAATGTTAGATTAGCATACTAGCCTGGTACAGCAGTTGCCAATGCTAAGCTACACGTTAATATGACTATCATGCATTTGTTACTTTTTCACATCCATGTTTATATAACTGTATGTGCTACTCCCCCAAACAGCCATTTTACACACTACTGTACAGAACACAGCTAACATGGATCAGATGTTTGACATTTAATGCTGAACTACATATATCACAGTTATATCCCACTGCACACAGCTGCACACTGATTTCTCTATGGCAGTAGTTATGCAAGGCATCTGTGCATAGATTCGTACTGCTGCCACATATAGATGATTCAAAGTATGTAGAGTACTCTTCAAAAACATCTACTACATGCCAGTAAATACATATATGTTACATACCTTTCCTTTGTATGTGTTTGTATTTGTAAGTTCCGTGTGTTTAGTATTTTTTTTTATTTATATCTTATTTTTTTTTTTAATATATATATTTTTTTTAATATCTTATTTTTTTTTTGCTGTTGCTGTTGTTGGTGTCTGTCTGTGTATCAGTGTCTCTCTCTCTCTCTCTCTCTCTCTCTCTCTCTCTCTCTGTGGCTGCAATGAAATGATTGCATGTGTGGACAGCAAGTACAGCCTGCTTTTATAGGTATCTTCACATATGCATGTGATGGCCTCTGCACCAATTGGTGGCCACCATTTGGTAATTGCATGCAGCCTGCTGTGTGGTAATTGCAGTACTCACTGTCATAGCAACCCAATGCTGTAAATTGCTAGATCAGGTAGGCGTAGCCTTTTCAGCTTTCCAAAGTGGGGCCCATGCTTGTTTGCTGTGGACACCGTTGTGTAAGTCAGAAGGTTGGTATACTTCTTATATCTGAAGCTAGGGGTGTAGCCAGTGATTTGAATGTTGTACTTAGACCTGAATGTTGCCACTGCCAGTACACAGTTGACAGTCTAGAATTGTACTCACCCCTACAAATGCTAACATAAGATACATGGGAGTATGTAGTTTCTTTTCTACTTATAAAATTAGCTGCCATACATACGTAGTTATTAAAATGTTTTCCTTTGGCACGTGAACTGTTTGGGAACTGCTATACTGTGGATATTAATGCACTCACTTCTGCACAGTTTGTGCTTTTTATTTTGTTGACATTATCACAGGATGCTCATGAAAACTGGACAATTCCAATACTGAGTATGCCTACCTACATCCTTGCTGGACCCTGAACACACAGGTATTTTGTATGTTTGGGTGGGGATTGTCCTGCTATGATACTGTGTGGGGGTTGTAAAGTGCTGCTGTAACATTATGTACTGCTAGAATGGCTGGTACTGTTATCACAGTCATGTAATGCAGTTCCACAACAATTGCTGGTAAAGTTCCACAGAACAGGTTTTGTGTTATGGCATTCCTATCTTTCCTTTACATTCACTCATTCTGATGCATGATATATATATATATTTCAGCAACAACCTGCTATATATCTACTGTGGTTTAGTGGTACTTCATGCAGTTTAGTGTGTCCAAGGTCCGGGGTTCGAGACTGACAGTGGTGTTTTATTTTGCAGCTGAGCAGAACAAGGGCCCTCACATGCAGGTTGACTAAGGCACTTTTAAGCAGTTGTAAGCGGGTTTGTACGATGCTTAGCAATATTTAGCTAAGCGCACACATGTGCGCACTCGCACAAACCTGTTAACTACTGCTTAAAAGTGCTTACTCCTGCTAACCCCCGCACTTATTTCTTTGAAAGAAAAGAAAATGGGGAGATAAGAAAGTGGCGAAAAAGGGGCATAAAGAGGGTAAGACAGTAGGGAAAACAGATAGGGATGTGCAGGATGGGTGTTGGGAAGGTACATAGCTGCCCATTTCTTTAACAGCAACAGCTGTGCATATACTAGGAATTTGGTAGGAATTTTGAAACCTTCAACCCCTGAGAGAGGGGTGAGGACAACAAAGTATGTTGTACTGCCAATTAAATTTCAGTTTATCTGTCCAGCGGACATGTGTGCAAAATGGGCAGCTATGTATGGGGCGTAATTTTTTTATGGGAGCAGATTGTCCATTTTTTTATTTTCAGGTGAGAGTGGAATGTGGGGTAGGGGAAGTAGGTATATTTGGGGAGGTAGGTTGGGGAGGTAAACAGACAAGACAAACAAGATGCATACAGGGGCGGAATATGACACATGGGGTGGGTGAACACCATTGACGGGGAAGGATGTTTGGAAATCGCAAGACCATGAGCCCACAGATGGCAACAGTGGAACTGAGATCCCTACCCATGGGCAGTCACCACTGCACCTTCACAGCCCAGAGGGTGGCTGTGCTGGGGGCTGCTTAGGAGGGGCAGGCTCACCCATGAGTCACGCCACTCTCACCTCGAGCTGGCGTAGGGGATTAGCGACTGAACGCTGGATCGCCCAACGCACCACAGCATGAACCTTTCAGAGGATGATAGGTGGCCCTCCTCTGCCCATCCCCTGCAGTGCTTCCACCAGAAGGTGGCACAGAGCCAATGGAGGAGGAGGTCCCATGCTGGGCACTGGACCTGCTGGTGCCAGGTGCCATCGCCAGCTGAGTTGGGACAGGTGGGTCTGCTGGGACCGGCCTTCCCATACGTTCTATGTTTAGGAGGATTTAATGACAATATGGGTTGGTAACAGCCAACAGCATTCCAAATTAGTTGTAACAGCATGCAGTAATATTCCCATTAACCCAACACATCAGAGTTCCAACAGTTGAACAGCAAGCATAACACATGCATATATAGAACAACAGAGGACATTCCAACAGCATGCAGGATTGATTGGGGGCAACAGGCCACCAAGATTTTGGTATTTAAACAGGGCACATGCATCAAAGTAAATGCAGATATTTATAAACCAATAGGACATATTTCCCAACAAATGTTTTGAGATTAGACATACCCATTGAGGTGTGGAATTGAATTGTTTATGCACATACAGTAGGGTGTAAAAATATACCTCCATTAACATCTTATATGTACTTATAGTTTATACTACATACCTACTGACTGCAGGTGTATATCCCCTACATGTATTATTACACTAGGCAAAGTCCATTACGTTGTGAAATTGGTTTGGCTAGTTCCTTATATACCTGACCTGTATCTGACATACAAACTGTCCAGGATGCAGATGTTACTGCTACGTATTTATATACATTTTTTATATTTATATATCTACATATCTGGATGTGTTCAGGTGACATTATCAGTTATATTTCTACAGCCCCATACATTTCTAGCAGCACACTGACATTTCTGGGGAACACATTAACAAGCTACTCGTGTGCCAGATTTACCTATGCATGCCAGTCATTAACCAACAGTTGAGGACTGTATATATGCTTCACAGCTACTGGCACTCCCTTCATCCACTTTATATGGGCCTGACCAACTGTGGGTTGACAGCGCTTAATACAACAGTACTATTTATATAATGCAAGAGTACAACAACATTTCGAAGTAAGTGACACGGACACACTCCAAGAATTATACCTTTATTAATTATATTACACACTTTTATAGAGGCTCTCTCATTTATTTGATATTACAGTGCATGCAGAAGACTTATTCAAGATGTATTATACCTTTCTTAATAGGTTATAACACTATTTTTCAGGCTCTCTCACTTATTTTATATAACAGTACATGCAGAGATATTATTCAGGACTTTTTATACCTTTATTATTGGGCTACAACACTTTTTTCAGGCTATCTCACTTATTTTATATAACAATACATGTAGAATAATTACTAACCTGCCTGGTGGTGCAGCCTTAGCAGCCTATCTGCATAGGCTTGCTGATTCGCAGCATGGACACCTGCAGCTGTGAAGTAAATGAAGGGATATTGAGACATACCTATTGATAATATACACTACAATAGCAATTCTTACATACTCCATTCCATGGCTACCTACTCAGTAGTGGGGCATTATCATTCCCACGGGCCTCCTATATCCATTTGTTCAGTTGGTCCTGCTTGCATCTCTTCAGGTCTGCATGGTGGTGTTTGACCTGCTCACCAGTCCGAGGGACGCCTGTGGCATTGGTAAGATCATGTGCTAGATGGTTCCAGGCTTCCGCTTTGTACTCAGTTTATTGGAACTGGTCCTGTAGGAGTCTTGCATCATGATGATGGACAAGGAGCCAAACCATCACTTTTGACTCCTCAATGCCCCACCGTTGCACTTGAAAATGAAAGCCCTCTCCAGCACCGGCCATTCTGACTGCAGATGGGAGCTACAACCAGTTATGGCAATTATTCCCACCTACGGAGCTTAAATATGCCACATTTCTCACACTTATTTGTGATTGGCCGGTTTTGAAAATTCTCAGCTGAGTGCACACCTGCTTAGCACTTAGTAAACTTTAATTAATATGTATATGTATGTTGACAGTGCATAAACAGCAAAAGCTGTCATGGCCTAGTGGTTCAGTACTGTGATTATGGTGCACAGTATCCCACGTTCGAAGCCTGTCATTGCTTTTTATTTGACTACTGGCCTGAGCAGCTAGTAGGTGTGGCTATGTTTAGCTGACTTTGCTCAACTTTGCCCAACGTTGCTCTACGTTGCCCAACATTGCCCGACGTTGCGCTAGTTGGCATGGTGCACAGCTCTACACAAACATGTTTTGTTTGCGCGAGTTGGCACGATGTTCAGCTGCGCACAAAGCCATTGCGCTAGTTAAAGCAGTGCTTAGCTATGGGCAATTATTCTTAAATGTGCTTAATACTGGTAAACGTTGCTTAGCAGTGCTTCACATTGCTTAAGATAGGTTACTTATGCATTCATTAGTATGCATGACCGTTTCACCTTCTTATAAATATTTTAAATATCGTTCACTACTACATAGGCCATTTCAATGCATTTTAATAAAATTTAAAAGGCAAATGTCAGGAATTATTTTTATGCACAGATTTCCTACAGAAAATGGAAAGGGGAGTGGTGGGACTTGAACCGGGAATGCCTTCTCTTTCTGCAAAGGTTCTACCATTACGCTATTGCTATTTGGCTTAATTTGCATATAAGTGGTTTATTATCCTCTTCGATGTCTAAACTGCTAACTGTAGCTAAGCAATGGGCACACCAGTGCACACACGCGCAAATATGGGCAGCTATATTGGGAATAATAAAAAAAAATGTTTTACATTTTATTTCATTTGTACAGGGGTTTTGAATGTGGGGGAGTCTAGTGTTGGGGGTATACACATTTGAGCGGACTCACTCATATCTGCTGAAATTAGCAGATTTAGGCACTTGCAGGGACGTGGATATTTGGACTGCTCGGCAGTCTGACACGCCCCCTGCACTCTTACATGCTCCGTGTTAGCCTTGGAGTTGAGTCAGCATGCCCTCATGAATATGCATGGTGCGCTGATGTCATACTCTTAGGTTGCCTTTCCCGAGTAAGACTTAGTTAGTCTTACATGGAGGATTACTGAATCTCCCCACAATGATTGCTAAACAAGAAAATCTCAAGTGTAAGATGTTCATATCTACCCAGAAAACAGCAAGCACTTTCACTTTAATTCATCTCATATAGTCTCTTTTTTTGCTTGACCTACAAATCTATGAAGAGCACAATATTGCTTGACATCTTACATTTTATTTATTTATTTATTTTATTTGCAGTTTGTTTTCCAGGATAGTCCATTGGGCTACAAGGAGCCCATTTTCAATGGAGTCCTGGGGAGAAAAGCTCCAGAGAAATACAAACACATAGTACAGGAAGAGCACAGATCCATAATATACATTTCAATTAAATGTTACATACATATTTTGTATAGTACAAGCCCATATTGTACGATTCAAATAGATGTTACATAAAACAGAAATGAATGATTTTCATTGGTAAAAGTACATCAGGTTAATTCAGTAAGTAGTAGTTTTTTTGTGTTTGTTTTTTTTTAGGGAATTACAATGAGGTAAGGATGTAAAACTTGAGGTTGTGACAGGCAACAAAGTTTGAAAAGTTAGGAATAAAGTGTGGTAGAATTAGGTTGGATGGAAACAAGAGCATTTCCATCGTGAAGTAAGGTGTGAGTGCAGTGAGGTTTTAAACAAGGAGAGACTGGTTGTGGTGCGGATGGGGGAAGGGAGAGAGTTCCAGAGGTGTGCAAGACAAAAGGACATCAATTGAATGACGTGTTGGTTTATGCAATTTCATTATGTTTTGAGAATTGGATCTTAGGACTCTATCTGGTTTATGCATTTCAAAGGTACTTGCTATGGAGGGGCAGAAAGATGGGTTATGAATGAGTTTGTGTGCTTGGATGAGTTGGGTATATGTGAGGAAGTTTGGTAATTTTAGCCAACTTAGTTGGTGAATGGAATTACAGTGGTGAGAAGAGTCTCTATGACCTGCCGCAAATTTGGATATTTTGTTATAACAAGATGAGAGTTTTGTTTTGAGGGAAAATTGTAGGCTGGTTAGGATAGCTGCACCATATAAAAGGGATGGGATGAGGTATGTATTAGCTAGTGTAATCCTGGTAGTGGGAGAGATAAAGTGACTGTGGCGGTAAAGCATACCTAATTTTATATGTTTTTTTTATATTTGCTTGTAGATGCTTATCAAATTTTAGTTGATTGTCAATGATAATTCCTAGTAGTTTTGTGTCAGAGACTAGTTCTAGGGGGTATTATTATTGCTGGTAATTATGAAGGATTGTTTGTCTAGGCAAGAGGTTTTGGATGCAATGAAACACATAAGTTTTGTTTGGTTGCATTAAGGGCTAGATGGTTGTCGAGCATCCACTGTTCAGTGGAAGAGAAAGCGGCTTGTGTTAGATTGTTTAGAGTTGTGATGGAAGAGGAGGAAAAGATTATAGTAGAATCATCGGCATATTGGATGAGACTGGAGTTAGGAATGGCTTGGAAGAAATAATTTATGAATATGTTGAATAGTAGGGGGCTAGAATGGAACCTTGGGGGATGCCTGTGGATGTATTAAGGAAGGGTGAGGTAGCTTTTTTTCCATTTAACTGCTTGTTGCCTGTTTGTGAGATAGCTTGAGAACCACTGGGTAGAGGAAGGGGATAGGTTAAGTTTAGAGAGTTTGGTAAGAAGGAGGTTGTGGGAAATAGTGTCAAATGCCTTAGAGAGGTCGAGGAAAAGAGTGGATATGAAGTGGCCAGAGTCCCAGGCTTTGTTGATTGTTTCTAGTAAGGAGAGGAGGGCAGTGGAGATACTGTGACCTGGTCCAAAGCCATGATATGTGGGGGTAAGAAGCTGATTATTGATGAGGTAGGGTAAGAGTTGGTGCACACACTTTTCAAGTAGCTTAGAAATAGGGGATAGGATGGCGATAGGGTGAAAGTTTGAGATGTCGTTATTATTGCCACCTTTATGGAGAGAAATAATAAAGGCCTTCTTCCAGAGCTGGGGGACCTGGCATTCTGAGACAGACCTATTAATTAGTATGCTGATAGGGAGAGCAATGGCTTCTATGGATACTTTTAGGAAGTAGGAGGGAATTTTATCAGGGGCATTGGAACCAAGTTTTAGTTTTAGGAGAAGTTTTTTTATGGTGGATATAGAGATGGGATTGATAGAGAAAGGTAGAGGTTGGGGGCAAGGGATGCTAGGGGAGGAAGGGATGGAAGTACATTGAGGAGGGGTTGTCGAGGTGTTGGTGAAGGATGATGTTAGCTTGCTTATGGACTCTATAAAGAAAGAGTTAAGTTGGGTGGCCAAGTCCATGTCAGAGGCATCTGGGTTGGGGCAAGGGTTTTCTTTTTTTCCCGGATTAAGGAGAGATGAGATTCCTTTCCAAAATAGTTTTGGATTGGTGGTGTGGTTGATTCAGAGAGTGGGCAAATAGGCTGTGTGGACTAAGGTAATAAGTTTTGTAGTGTTTTATATTTGTTTAGGGCGATAATGGTTTTATTTTTATGGTAACGTGTTCAGGCTTTGTCACGGAGTCACATATTATCAAAGGTGTTTTTGGTTAACCAGGGTACAGGCTTACTTTTTATGTGTTTTGTTTTTAGAGGGGCAATGAGTTGCGTAGGTTTGTGAAAGTAGAGTTAAAGTAGGATAGAGCATTATCTAGGGAAAGAGTTTTTAATGGGTTCCAGTTTGTTCTTTTTAGTGCATTTGAGAATGTTTCAGCGTTAAAGTTCTTTAGGCAATGAGTGGAAATATAGGCGTGAGTTAGTTGTACAGAAAAGGGGAGACAGTGGGCAAAAGTGGGGAAATGGTCAGCTAGTGGGTCTGAGAGAATACCACTAACAGAGATATAGTGAGGATGGGATACTAGAATCCAGTCTATTATACCAGTGATGGAGTTCTTGGAAGGCCTAGTAGTGTAATTGATTAGTTGGGTAAAGTTATATAAGTTAATATTGAATGAGTTAGTGGGAAATTGGATTGTGGCCCAGTTTATGTTCATGTTCCCCAGGATTATGGTTTCATGAGTATTGTTGGTAGAGACCCAGGAGAGAATATCTTCAAGGGATGAGATATTGTCACCAGATGGAATATAGAGGGAGAGAAAAAATATGAGTTCATGCTTGTTTAAGTGGAGTAGGGCTGGTATTATTTCTGCCTTGCCAAATTTGGGAAAGAGTTTGTTATAGGGGGTAACTAAGAGGGATGTTGAGTAAAGGAGTGCTACATCACCTCCCTTTTTTGTGCTCTGTCATTCCGTAACATGCGTTAGTTGGGAGGAGTTGTTTCAGAATCTTGTATGTGGGGCTTAAGCCAGGTTTCTGAGATGGAGAGAATATTGGGCTGGTTATGTAGAAGCCAGGCATGAAGGTTTGGAATTTTGTTACATAGGCTCTGAGCATTTAGAGCTGAGAAGTGGAGGGGTTAGCCTGTTGCTTGGGGGGGTTGGATGCAGTGTGGTAGAGGGGCCTGGGTTTGGGTGGATGTCCCCAGAGAGAAGGATAGAGATAAGATGATGGATGAGGTATTTGGCTTGTTTTGGGTGTAGTATACAGGTAGACAGTTTTGTGGACATTAAACTAGTGTAGTTGGGAATAGTGTTTTTAGAGTTAGGTAGGAGTCTATAGGGGAAGAGCATGCTAGTGTTGAGGGGGTAGAGACTGGAAGATATATGAGTAACAGTAGATGTGTACCATGTAGAGGATGGGGTAGTGGTGTGAAATGGGGGGGTGGTTTGCATTAGTAGAATGGGTGATATAATTTAGGTAAGTTAAGGTAATTAAAAGTATTATTTGAGTAAGTAATAATAGAGATTCGAGGGTCATGATGGTTATTAGAGTAGAAGTAGGGGGTGAGTTAAGTTGTGAAGTTAGTTTGAGTAAGAGATTATGGTTTAGGTTAATTGTTTAGTAGTTTAACAGGATAAGTTGTGTTTGGCAGTAAACTCTGAAAGGTAGGCTTACTATAATGGGTGAACTGTGGGAGGGGATTTTGGGGGTATGATGGGTAGTTTGGATTGGATGGTGGAAATGATGGGAGTGACTAGCTAAGTATAAGTGTAGGGGTATTGGGGGTGTGTGGGATATGGGGGTAGGGTAGGGGAGTGGAGTGAGCCAGTAGGGTCTAATGGAGCAGGTAGAGCTAAGGAAAAAAAGAATCAAGGTCAACAGCAAAAAACAATCAGTGGATTGTAAGGTAAGTTCAGACAAAAGTATGCAAGGGTTAAAAGATATTCTAGCAGTGGTATAGGGAAAGGATTAGAGTGGTTCAGTGAGGTAAAATATGGCACCACAGGAAGAAAGGAAAAGTTAGAGTGTCTGGGAGAGGGATTGGAAAGAAAAGAAAGTGAAAGAAGCTGGGGGTGGGATTAGAATAGAGACTGGAGATGGATATCATAGTGGTCTAACTGGTTCGAACCAGTACTGACAGGGTCAGGTCAGCAATGGGAAACAGCACTGAAGCAATTAGGAAGGAAGCAACTGTAAAATCAGAGCTGAAGAGGGAATGAGAGCAAGCCAGAGATGGAAATGTTGCAGATATAAGTTTAAAAACAGGAGACAAAGGAAACAGAAGATGTACTAGGGGCACTCTAGACTGTGGCTTGGCAACATTAAACCTACATATAATGGAACTATTGAAAGTTAAAACAACATTAAACTAAAAGCTATTGGTACTATTAGTTAAAAACAGCAAGGAATGTGGTAGACTGCTGGCAATTCCTGCATTGAAGCAGTAAAACTGCATTGTATTGTTATCAGAACCTGTTGGCAGAATTAGCATCACTCCCAAAGGATCCCTAACCTAAGGAAAAAACTCCCACTCCATACCAAACTCTCTTTAAAAACAGCCTTCATAAGTGGGTAGATATTCATAAATTCACCTCAGGCTCTGTCATGAGGACCTTATAATTAGAGAAAGTAAGTAATGGAAAATTCAGTGGTTTATCTTCTAATGGACTACTGAATAATAGATTATTGTAAACTAATGAAGCCATGAAACTGTTCTCATATTTTTTTTTATTTTTTAAGTTTGCTACTATGTATGATATTATTTTATTTTACGGTACTTTTATTACAATATTACAATATTATTTAGTGTACTTAGATTACTGCTGATTAACTGATTAAAGAGGTGAAATTTCATATTTACAAAGTGTGAAATAGTTGTACTTCTATATCTGATTCTTACTACTATTTAACTAAGTCTATTTATTGCTTGTATACAGAGCATCCTTTTCAATGTGGTGTTACATATGTTATCATTTTGATTGGTTATTTTTCATATAACATAAATTTACTTTTTTATTTAATCAAATATGCTCATACTAGTCTTGAGATGGTAAAATTCCAGTTTACACAGAGCCTCCCTATAGTCTCATGGGACATTGCTATAGTATGAAACATTACTAACCAGCTCACAGCTGAAGTTCTGATGTATTCAGAGGTCAAACTAAAAATGAACCCAAAAATTGACCAGCCCTAGGGTTATCAATGTTGCAAGCAAGAGCTCCAAGTATTATGATACCTGCTATAGAGAACCGTGAGCACAGTGTATCCTGGAATCAAAATCAATGGTGTGGCCTTTCGTCTAATGAACACTTGTTGGATTATTGAATAACTCATTAAAATTAATACAGATGTACCGTTAGTTAAACTACTTCAGAAGAATAAACGTAGGTCATTCACTTCCAAAAAGCAAACTATTATTCTCAGGCTTACCCCTACCCAACCACCACTTCTAGTGAGGTTGTAACCACACCCCTGGCCCCTCCCACGATGACTGCCCACCACATGTGGCTATCCAGTCCCAGGACACCCTGCTTCTGACACACACACAAACACACACACACACACACACACACACACACACACACACACACACACACACACACACACACACACACACACACACACACACACACCATTTGGTCCAATTACACCCTCACACACCACTTTACACAACATACAATGATCAAGGCCCATTTTGTTCCTATCAAGGCCACCCCATCCCATTGTGATTTGTTCCCTTTTGGCCTGACATTTCACCAAGTATTAGAATAAATTACAAAGCTTTTACTTGTTACTGGTTTAATGTCCATTAGTAGATTTTGGCTTTACTCAGTTTCAGCTGTGCTCCACACGATTTTATTTTGGGCAGGTCTCAGTGAATCAGACCGAAAAGACAATGATAGTTTTTTGTAATTGATTCTCTTAGGTTCCAAATGCTTCCCCATTGATGGTGACCTTTAGAGACTGGTCCAGTTCCACACCATTGCGTTTAATTAGCAGGTGGCAATTGCCTTAGGGCCTGTTCCTGAATCACGGATCCTAAGGTGGAACAGATGGCGTTCCCCACTACTGTCATTAACATTTTTCAATGTTATGGTACATCAGTTTTAAATTTTTGTTATCCTGACTTATAATTTATCCCCAGGCTGTGGCTGTCAATGTAACCCCCCCCCCCCATTTTGCTAATTTCATCCAAAGCACTTGATCTTTGGCCCAAGTATTGTTTTTAGCTTTAAGATTATTTCTGGTCACTCTAATGCATTTAAGTTTTAATAGGTGGATCCTGACACCGATGCCGCATTACCACTCATCTGGAGTTGGTGCCCCCAAAGTTTGTAGCAACTGCGGTCAGATTTTTTGCCAAGCCTTGGTGATTAATGGATGTAAGGCACCCCATTGGTAGCTGATTATGTTCTCTGCTAATGGCGGTCAAAAAACCTTAGGTACATTCAACATTGTATCATGGTAATTGTAGTTACAGCTTCTCGGCATTATGACGCAGTAAGGGCAGTTCACCTACTGGCCATCCTCAGGCCTACCATCCCCCAAACATTGCTTCTGGTAGGATTCTGGCCATGCCCCAAGCTCCTTACCACTCACTGCCTGCCATAAACAGCTAACCAATTCTTAAACGCCCCTCCTCTAACACACCCATCCTTACACACAACGTCACACTTCACAACACACTCCACAGCCAATAATTAAAAGTCTTACACACCCTCTCATCTTTCACACTGTCACAGACAAGTTTCCAAAGGTTGCACCAGTGGCCCGGATAATACACCTTCCATCAGAATCCACCTCTGGCCGCCACACTACACCCTATATTCTCTTAATCCAACTTATCCTATCACAGCCATCAAATCTTACTATTTACCAGTCAGATCTGATCCTTCACAATATGGCTGACTGGCTATAATCACACACATCAGCCCTATCACAATCAGGACCAGCCACCACCCCCTACTCCGCCTCACTGCCCAATGTTCGCAATACAAGCTAATCCCCCAACCAATGAAAAAATTGTGTGCGTTAATTCTATACTTTCATTAAAAAAGACAAAGATAAATGAAGCAATAATTTTATCAAACTGTTTTCATTTTGTAATGTTAACCCAGTGCTCACCTACCACACTGTAATTTTGCATTTTGGAAGTGAATGACCTACATTTATTCTTTTGAAGTAGTTTCACTAATGGCAAGTCTGTATTGATTTTAATGTTATTCTACAATCCAACAAGTGTTCATTAGATGAAAGACTGATTTTTTGCACACCAGTGATTCTGATACCAGGATACACTCTGCTAACAATTCCATACAGCAAGTATCATAATACTTTTAAAAATATCTTGGTTCTCTTGTTTCAATATTGATCACCCTAGGACTGGTCAATTTTTGAGCTCATTTTTTTTAGTTTTACATGTATCCTTGAGATACTGGCAAGAAGAGCTTTAGGATGCCACTCTGAGTGACCCGCTCACCAGAGTATCCATTTGTGAACAACACTGCTTATTTGGTTTAAAGAATTCTGTGGTGGTCTTCCCTTTCCTCTCAAAGCACCCACAAGAAAACATCTTTTACTGATTCCTGCACACCACCCATGGAGGAATGAAATAATCTGCTAGCAAGACCTACACTGGAGACAGAACGAATCAACAGACTACCAACCAGCAACATGGACTATAATTCAGAAGAGAAGACCCAAAATACCATCCTTGAGCTAGAATACCATCTTGAAACACTCAAACATCTGCAATGGGAAGAAGCCTATTTCACGGCTTGGCTGAGACTGAAACATTACATTGTCTCCAGGGTCAGAGGAATTACAAAAAGCTTCTATGTAAATTCAGAAATGAAACAATCACAAGAAAAGGGGAAACAGCCCTACTGGAATCTGGCCTCAAGCTAGTAGAAATATTAAGGGAACACAATCGCACCAAACACGAGAGAATAACCACACAGATCAAAGAGATGGACAATAAATTAGAGAAAACCCAACTATGACTCCTGGATTGACACCATTATGGAGAAAATACAGCAACTCGACACTGAACTATGCCCCAAAAAAATTACAAAAACTGAAAAAACATAGTTATACAGGAAGACTAACAGCCTCAGCTGTGAATACTCCCTTCAACAAGCAAGAGAACCAAGATTTTTCAAAAATTATTATGATACTTGCTGTATGGAACCATGAGCAGAGTGTATCCTGGAATCAACAATTGTTGAATAACTTATTAAAATCAATACAGACTTGCCGTTAGTCAAACTACTTCAAAAAGGAAAAACGTAGGTCATTCACTTCCAAAATGCAAACTTTTATTCCATGAAAATTACACTGACACCACAAATAATGCGTCTCAAAACCCCATTTCCACAGAATGCATGTCCTGTAAATGTCCACAAGAAGGAAGAAACAACAATCAGGTTTTCAGCAAGGTATGATGACCCCACCACTGGATCTGAAGAATTGTTCAATGCACACAACGATGGAACCCTCCAAGGAAGTCCAGCCTGGGGAATGTCCACGTAAGAGAGGAATTCCACAGGAGATACACCTCACCCTGATCCATCCCATGGAAACCAGAGACAGGACATGTCAAGGGAAGAGGGATCTGAGGCACCTTTGTGTCCCCCCAACAAGCCTACCAGACAAAAGGACATCAAACACCTACAGCTCCACAAGGTCTGGAACCATTCAGAGAAATAACTCTCTAAGTCAGAACTAAAACTACTCGAAAAAGATCTGACTTTTCTTCCACAAGTGAGAGGGGATTACATTCAGACTGTCATAGACTTGAAAACATTCAGCAGGTGCATTAGCTTGAAAATATTATTCCATGACAAAACTGATAGCTACCAAAAAGAAAAATGGACAAGACCTAGCTATTTCTGCCCACTGTCACAACCCAGTGTGTTAGCTTTCATGGCCAAATGCAAAGCTGATATCAGGAAAGCCTTGGAGTGAACTCACAATCCTAAATGGAAATTCCATAACATGACAAGACAAGAATGGAATGTACTAGTCAACCTCAGTAAGGACTGGACAAGAAGCGTGATGAAGGCAGACAAATGTGGCAGAATTTTAGTTAATGACACTGACAAATATAACATGAAGATTATTAGAATGCTAGATAATGACCTTTACTATGAGAAAAGCAACACTGAGGAAGTCAAAAGTGCCCATGACCATCTAAACTGTAAATTACTATTCCTCTGTGAAGAAGGCCTTATCAGCAACAGGTTAATGAATTTCCTTACAGTCAGACACCCCAGGTTACCTAACTTTTTTCAGATTCCAAAGCCACACAAGGACCTAGCTGACCCACCATACCATCAGGGCATTGCAAGCGGTGGCAGCATCACAGAGGCAATTTTGATCTCCATGGAAGTGCAAATTAAGCCGTTTAATAAAAGTAACCCATCCTTTGTTCTGGACACCAGCAACCCTCGGAGAAAAATAAGAGGCATCTAAGTGAAAAGAGAAGTCTATCATGTGACAATCAATGTAGAAGTTCTGTACACAGTTCTACCTCATGACTACTGTGTCACAGCAGTCACAGTAGCCCTGGACAGCATTAACAGGCAAGACAAGACTGAAACAACAGGGAGACTCCTAAAACTACTCCTAAGCAACAATTATTTCCAATTCAACAATCACTACTTCAGGCAAAGGAAGGGGATTGCTATGAGGGTGGCTATGGATCCGAGTCTGGCAAACACTGCACTTGGCAAGTGGGAGAAAGAGAATATATACAATTTCCCCTAATACAGGGATATGCAATGTTACTATCTTTACATAGACAATGTTTTTACCATTTGGTACAGCACCGAGGAGAAGAGAGATTACATGTGTATTTTTGACTACACATAAATTACATATAAATATATATATTATATATATTTGTAAGACTATGAATTTTCTTAAGTTTATCAACAGCTTTGACAAAAGCAGCACCACTTTCCTAGACCTTACCATTTCCAAGTCTGAGGACAGTGATACCCTAACTAACAATGTCTACCAGAAGCTCACAAGAAGAAATTTCTTGCTCCACAACACCAGTATGTGCCCACTTATAACAAAAACGAACGTCATTAAGTATGAGAGGGTAAGGATAGCAAGAGTTTCAAGAGATCTCAAGGATTTCACCACAGACATAATTAACCTGGAAAAGGACTTTATGGAATGGGGATACCAAGACAAATTCATCATAAAACTGCCTGACCCGATCAAAGATAAAAAGTGCAACAACCCGGACCTACTAGGTTATCAGAAAAAGATCAAGAAATAATAAACATGAAGCAATCATCATGACACTGACCTTCTCAACTGATTTTGTGTTACTCAAAAACATTATAAGCAACTGGACTATCATCAGAACCAATAACACTATTAGTTGACTATTCCCCAAATTCTCTTGCTTCAGCATTCAGAGGAACAGGAACCTCAGACAGTTGGTAGAATCAGCAAGTAAGGAAAATGACCCACTCCAACGAACTAATCCAGGAACCTACCCTTGCAGAAAAACTAGATGCAAATACTGCAAACTCCTCAGCAACAAGGACTTTCTATTGCCCCAATACCAGACGCAAATACTACAGCCCCACATCAGGAGATTGCCTGGTGTATCGGGCTGAATGCTCCAAGTGTAGAGCATTCTACATTGGCAAAACCATTAAGAAGCTCAAGTGCATAATCGCCCAACATATCCAAGACCTAAAGTACAAAACCCTCAACAATGGCTTAGTAAGGCATCAGCAAGACCACAAGGGCCACAACAAATTCAGCTTTTACATCATGGATACCGTAAGAACAGGGGATCTACAAGGACCCACAAATGATATACTGGAGAAACAGGAGCATGAGTGGCAAATCAGGCTCAATGCCTGCAAGCCCCCAGGACTTAATGTGTAGATCTCCATTAACTCACTACTAAATCTGAGAAGACCGATCCACCATTTGTACTACTGAAGCACCACAGAACACACAGGACAGTCACGGGACATTACTAACAATTTACTTCTTTGAAAAAAGTTGTATTTTTTATACATGTGTTTTTAAAAAAAAAAAAAAAAAACTTCAGAATATGCCTTTGATTTCTCACACTGTTTTCTTCATTTTTTTCCCCACAGATTTTACCGGTTCATATCTAAGTGCTAGTCTTTAATTTTGAATTTTAATTTTTCAGTTCATACACCTCACATAGGACTACAGGTAGTTTTGATGAAGCCACAAGGTGAAAGCGCTGCTAGCTTATGAATTTTTGTATATATACCACTGTGTCTTACTGTTTACCATTTAGGTTTGATAAAATGTTATCATGTTTTATGGTTTTTCCCCCCATAATATTCTTTGCCGATTTCCTCATTGATTTAAGGTAGACAAAGTTCCAAGACTATAACGGAAAAGACACATGGGGTCACATTTTGAATATCTACTTAGACATGTTTAATTCTGTTATGTTTCAACTACTTTCCTCATCAGTTTAAGGTAGACAGTATCTGATATTCTAAAGGAAAGGGCACATATTTTCATGTTTTAATGGTTCTTTTTATTCTATTTTAGTTAATTCCAACCTGTTACTACTTCCAACCACTTCCCCAGTGTTGGCGAAAGATCACACCATGGGGGTAAGTTGATAAGCAGCAACGACCCTTAGGGCCAATTCTACAGATTTCAGATCATTGGTTGAACAAATGGTGGTTTTCTAAGGTGCTTTCATTCTCACACTATGAATATCTGTATTGACCCCATTATTACTCATCTCAGGCATTTGCATTAACTAAAATGCATTTACCACACTTTTATTACCCTCATTTTTTCCATTTGTAACAGTTTTTCGGATATTATGTTTTTGTTACTAATCAACCCTCAAGTATTTTATGGCAATCATTCTCTTAGGCATACATATCATTTTCACATTACTCTTTTCCCCAGCACAGGTGCCAAGTTACGACTCATCCTGAGTCAGAGTCACAGACGTTGCAAACAACAGAGACCAGATCTTTATTTTATCTTTGCAGTGGATGGTCCCAGGACATCCTAGGATGGCCGACGGTGTATGTTTTAGTTATGTTTTTGTAAAATCACTTTCAGACCTGTTTCTACATCTACCATTTCAACCATGTTGCACAAAGGTAAATTTCTTCCCGCCGTTGCAGTGCAGCATGGGCAGTCATCATGATTGGCCATACTCAGGCTTACCTCATCCCAACCACTGCTTCTGGTGAGGTTGTAACCATGCCCCTAGCCCTTTTAACAATGACTACCCACCACATATGTCTATCCAATCCCAGGGCACGCCGCTTCTGACACACACCCAACTTTTGGTCCAATCACATCCTCACACACCATGTCACACAACACCCAATGATCAAGGCCCATTTCATTCCTATTGAGGCCATCCTATCCCACTGTGACTTTGCCAGTTCACCAAGTATTAGAATAAGTTAAAAAACAAATCCACAGTGCCTACGAAAGGAAAAACTCGTCATTTAGGTTAAAAAACTGCTTTATTGCACATATAATGTTTTTAATGTATAGTAGTTTAATTAATGAATATTCATGAGTTATTATAATGAATTTGATTCGATGAATTTGAAAGTAATTGAGGCAATTTATTGGTTTGGTTTTAATGAATTAATTGAATAAACATATATAAATGTATTAATGGGTGGAAGACAGTTATCTGATGAAGTCCAGGGTGGATGAAAACGTATGTTTAGAAGGAGCGTTAATGTTGGATTGTTCAATAACGCAGTTTTTTAACCTAAACGACGAGTTTTTCCTTTCGTAGGCACTGTGGATTTGTTTTTTGGTGATTTTAGTGCCTTATACACATTTTCTGGTTGACTTTATTAGAATAAGTTACACAGCTTTTACTTGTTACTGGTTTAATGTCCATTGGTAGATTTTAACTTTACTCAGTTTCAGCTGTGCTTCACACAGTTCTATTTTGGGCAGGTCTCAGTAAATCAGACCAAAAAGACCACACTGTTTTTTTGTAATTGACTTTGTCAGGTTCCGAACACTTTCCCATTGATGGTGACCTCTACAGATTGTCCCAGTTCCACACCACTGGGATTAATTAGTGGGCGGCAATTCCCTCAGGGCCTGGTCCTCAATCACAGATCCTAAGATGGAACAAACAGCTTTCCCTACTACTATCAGTAACATTTTTTACTGTTAAGGTACATCAGTTTTACATGTTTTGTTATCCTGGTTTATCCTTTATCCCCATGCCGTGGCTGTCAGTGCAACCCCCCCCCTCCATTTTGCTAATTTCATCCAAATTGCTTAATCTTTGGCCCAAGTATTGTTTTCAGCTTTACGTTTATTTCTTGTCACTCTAATGCATTTAAGTTTTCATAGGTGGATATGTTATATGACTGACTTTTTCACATTATTCTTTTCCCAGCAGCGATGCTGCATTATGACTCATCCAAGTTGGTGCCCCCAAGGTTTGTAGCAACTGGGGATGTATTTTTTGCCTAGCCTTGGTGATTAAGGGACTTAAGGTGTCCCGTTGGTTTCCGACCATATTCTCCAGTAATGGGGCTCAAAAAACCTTAGCTACATCCACCACTATTTCATGGAAATTGTAGTTACATCTTCCTACCATTGTGGCGCAGTAAGGGCAGTTCTCATATTGGCCATCCTCAGGCCTACCATCCCCCAACCACAGCTTCTGGTGAGATTTCACCCATGCCCCAAGCTCTTCCCCACTCACTGCCCACCATAAACAGCTAACCAAACCTTGAACACCCCTCCTCTAACACACACACACCCTTTCTTCAACCAATCACACCTTTACACACCATGTCACACTTTACAACATACTCAACCACAACCAATGATCAAAATTCTGACACACCCAGTCATCTTTCACCCTATCACAGACAAGTTCCCAAAATTTGAATCAATGGCCCAGGCAATACACCTCCCATCAGAAGTCTGCTTCTGGCTGCTACACTACACGCTATATTCCCTTAATCCAACTTATCCTATCACAGCCATCAAATCTCACTATTTACCAATCAGATGTGATCCTTCACAAAATGGCTGATTGGCTATGATCACACACATCAGCCCAGTCACAATCAGGACCAGTCCCAACCCCCTATTCCACTTCACTATCCAATGCTCGCACTACAAGCTAATCTCCCAACCAATGAAAACATTTTTCTGTGTTAATTCTATACTTTCATAAGTTTAACAAAGACAAAGATAAATGAAGGAATAATTTTATAAAACTATTTTCATTTTGTAGTGTTAACCCAGCGCTCACCTACCGCACTGTAATTTGCATTGAATAAAAGTTTGCATTTTGGAAGTGAATGACCTACGTTTTTCCTTTCTGAAGTAGTTTGACTAAAGGCAAGTCTGTATTGATTTTAAGGAGCTATTCAACAATCCAACAAGTGCTCATTAGATGAAAAACAGATTTTTTTGCACACCAGTGATTCGGATTCCAGGATACACTCTGCTCATGGTTGCTTACAGCAAGTATCATAATACTTTTCAAAAAATCTTGGTGCTCTTGCTTGCAACATGGATCACCCTAGGGCTGGTCAAATGTTGGGCTAGTTTTTAGTTTTACATGTATCTTTAAGATACTGGCAAGAAGAGCTTTAGGGTGCCACTCTGAGTGACCCACTTGCAAGATTATCCATTTGTGTACAGTATGTATTCAGATGTGAATGTTGCATCACAATATTCCTTGAAGTGATGTACTCTACAGCTTTGTAATGAAAAGCTAAGTGAGATATGTGTTAGCTTTGCACATTATGTGTCATTATATGTCATACAATCTCCGGGATTCATGAAGCTTCCGCCAGGTGCAGGCGTAGCATCAGCGTTCTAACACCAAAGATGGCCACCGAACGATTCAGGTATGAGCTGTTTCCACATGCACTACCTGAGTACGCTATGCCCGCACAACTCCCAAGCCTTGTATGCTAATTACCCATGTGCAGCAGTGTAGCATGCAAATGCAGGTATGTAGCAATTCAGGAAGTGGTGCAGGCGTAGCGTAAGCATGCAAAAATGTAAGCCGTAGAAAATGGTTTACATTTTTGCAAACATAAAATCGGAGCCATGACAGCTGACCAAACACATGTATTATATTGTTAATATATGCCAGTGGCTAAATATATAGCCATTGGCATAAAAAAACTTGTACAAAATATAAAATTAACATTTAATATATATAGTCGCACTATCACGACATGGAAGCACAGGGCAGCGGTGAGCAAAGGGGATCGCAAGGAATATATAAAAATATAAACTAAAACTGCAATGAAACACATATCACTATTTCCCAATAATAGTAAATGGCAGGCATGCTACACCATACTTATGGCACAAGGGTTGCTAAGGAGCAGTAACAGTGTTATGCACAGTAGCAAGGAATTAGTAGGCAATGCTATGCAAATGAGAGGAGTAATATTGAATCACAGATTCCCCGCTGGTGTAAGGATGCACCTCACAGTGTAGCGTGATAACACCGAGGTGCGCCCTTCAGATAAAGATGACATCAAGAGAGGGGTGTGACGTCATTGCTGTAAGCACATTGGAGCATTGCTGAACCGGTCTGCCCCTAGCTAGGCAAAGCTGCAGGATAGGGGTGTGTCGAATTGGCCATAGCTATGCTTAGCTGAGAGTACACAAGGTAACCGAGTATGCATGTAAACAGAGATGAAAACGTGCGTAAACCCGGTAAATGGGTATGCGCTGCACGCACTGCAGCTGAAACAGGAAGGATATAGGAAAGAAATAAGGAAATGCAGCAGCAGTGAAATTAGAGTACAAATGACTAATTAACACCTAGGAGCCTACAGTGGGCCATTGACAACAGCTAACAGGGCTGCAAGCAGCTACCTGCAGAACAGAGAAGGGGAGGGGCTTTACTGCAAAGAAAACAGTAAAGTGTCAAAGCAGAACAAAGCCGATATGCAGTATATCAGCTACAAGGCACATTTTGCCCTGACTGGGTAGGGAAAGTACAAAACAAGAAAGATGGCAGGTGGATGCATGCCTGATAATGGGAGGGAATCCAGGTCTAAAAGTGAATTAAAGGGCGACAGATTAATCAAGGCAGGCAAGTAGATCTCCACAGTAAAGGCCCCACACTTGCAGTACTCCTTGCAAAACCCATACTTAAGACACGCTGCAGCTTGAATAGCTCATACACACCCACTGACATCAGCAGCATCCATAGCACAATACTATAAAGTGTGAAAGCACCTCACACACATTTGTGTATTTCCATACACTCTGCACCAGTGGTGTATACAGATGGGGAACTTTTATTATGTATATGTTAGGGGCTGCCATAGCTTTGATCCACCAGCATGTGTTGGAGACTGAAGGTGGTGTGGAAGATGATGCACACAACCACCTCAGGCACCAAAGGAGGAGGAGAGTGCTCAGACCCAGGGTATCCTTATCAGGTGCTTCATGATCTGGAGATAGTAGATCATTACAGGGTGGACAGGGACATCCTACAGCAACTTGTGGAGCTGTGCCAGCCACACCACAGAGCCATAACAAACAGAGGGGAACTTATCCCATTGGATATGAAGGCATGTGTAAGCCTGAGAATACTAGCCGCAGGTATCTTTCAAAGAGCAACTGGGGATATCATGGGGATCTCAGAGGCATCAGTATCCAGGGTACTACACCAGTTCCTGGATGCCATGTTACCACATGCCAATGAGCACATATACTTTCCCCAAACGCATTAGGAGTTGTCCAGCAGTATGCATCTCTTCCACCGTGTGGCAGAATATCCAGAGATACTTGGTGCAATAGACTGCACGCGCACACACACATCAAATCACTACCTGGTTAGCAGGGTAGGCGCTACATAAATCATAAGGGATACCCCTCCATGAACTGCCAGGTCATGTGCAATGCCCAGGGCATTATCATGGATGTGTGTGCTGGCAGCCCTGGAAGCTATCATGATTCCCACATCTGGCATGCCTCACAGCTGTATTGGTTATTTGACAGGGGGGACATCCCAAATGGCCACCCGGTGTGGGATGCTGGCTATGCACTGGAACCGTGGAAGATGACTCCCATCAGAAATGCACACACACTTGTGCACAAATGCCATAATGTGGCACACGCACAAACCAGAATCATCATAGAGCATATGTTTGGGATGCTGAAATCATGGTTCCGTTGCTTGGACATATCTGGTGGAGCCTTGCAGTACTCTTCAGGCACATGTGCCCACATCTTCATAGTGTGTGCCATGCTACACAATATGGTCCTGCAAAAACAGCTGCAGCAGGGACAGAATGGTAAAGGCCCTCACAGCCCACCACCATTGCCAAGGGCCCTACAGGCACAGAGGTACTCAGACCACAAACACCCTGAGCCAGCCACTGTAGGCAGACGGAGGCATGCCCAGTATTCCCATGTCTTGGCAAAATGGAACGTATAGCACACTCACTGACAGTGTAGGCACCTAGGGACTGACACCTTTCTCCACCTGCACACACAGTAAAAATGGATGGCAGTCACACAAGACTACCTATAAATTGTCATGTATAGGCAGTCTACTGTGTGCATCCAACAGAGGCAGCCCCGAACTATTGCACACACAACTGCCATTGGCACAAGGTAAGTCAACACCTGAACAGTAAAGTAAGCTATCAGCATATGCAGATACTGTACGTATAGATTCATAGGTAGGTACTTGGCCAACTGCCAGTGGCCATTCATAAGCCCTACCAAAATGTGTCAGCTTTTGCCACCCCATTGATTCACTAACTGTCCCTCTGTGGAACAGAGCCAATGGCGGGATACCTGGGGTGCATCTACTGTTCCCCATCCACTCTTCAAAGTTTCTGTTGCAGAGTGTTACTGAGGGGCTCTGTATAATGTAGTTAGAGATGTTGTTCCAAAATATGGGGAGTGTCTGTGACAGGAAGCTGTCCCTCCATCATCTTCCAGTTATTGTTGTGGCAAGGTTTAGCTCACTACAGTGTGTGGCTCACTGTGACATGGATTCCCATAGGAGAAGCATATCCATCAAGCTGGAGTTCCACATGGCTGTGTGGGCCAGCGGAGATCACCTCTGGGTAAACGAGATGCCACTGAGTAAAGCAGGAGTTTATTCAGTCTGGCTGCATAGGCCATATGTTGGGGGCCAGTATTCCCCTTGGCGAGGTACATTTGTGGACCCCCCAGCTGTTGGAAGTGCCTTCTGAGGTACATCCCACATGGGTTATTATACCCTATGATGGGAATGATGAGTGATGAGTAAAGGGGCACTATAACCCCAGTATGTCTATATGGGAATCCTTTAGTAATCAGATGGCCTACATAGAAGGATGTCCTAACTACTGTGGAGATATGATTGTCAAAGGGGAGATCACTATCTACCTTAGTCCCCAGACACCCCATTACCTCATCCGTATTAGAGTGGCTGCCACTTATGTGTTAATATGTGGGTGCCAATTCCACAATGGAATGACCATGCAGTTAGTGGCACTTGGCTGGAGGCCATGTCATTGGCACCCTGTGATGTTCTCCGTGAGGCCCCTTGAGGGATGTCTGTGTCAGCTGGACTACCAATCGTGGTTCCGAGTTCGCAGTCATTGCCAAACATGGTCTGCCATAGTCCACCTGTGTTTGCCTGTACCTCTGAGACGTATATGCCAAACAGTAGGGCTCCCAGGACTGAGTTCTGTGGGACACCAGTCTTGACTGGTCAAGAGTTGGACCTGGAGACCGCTCGTCGTACCATGTGGTTTCTGTGTGTAAGCCCGTTGGCAACCCAACCTGTGATGTATGGGTGTATGTACAGGCTGGTGTGTTTATCAATAAAACCTGAGTGAGGCATGGTGTCAAAAGCCTTGGTGAGGTCCAGGTAGTATGTGTGAACCACCTCCCCTGTCATCTAACATCTTGGTGACTGCATGTAAGACGTCAAACAGGTTCAGTAGGCATGAACTGCACTCAACCAAGCTGACCTGGGATGGGTCACATGTTCGGAGGTTACCAATGTCTTTGTTAATGAGTGCCATGAGGATGCAAACAATACCATTGCAGACCAGGCTAGTCAGGTTTATGGGGTGGTAGTTACCATGGTCAGTTGTGATTCCACCTTGATGGAGTGGAATAACCATTGCCACATGCCATTGTATGGGCATGTAGCCTGTGGAGAAGCTGAGTTAGGAAAGCTTAATTAGGTGGGGAGGGCAGGTTGTCTTGTACAGTTTGCAAAATGCAGTCTGGGACAACATCTGCCTCCATTGATGCTGTGTTCTGCTGTTAGAGAGGGCCATTTCAACCTGTGTGCCTCTGATGTGTGGGATACTGTACCTTTCGGGTAGTGTTGTGCGCTCTTTAGGGGGGTGAAGTATGCACTGAATGTATCTACAAGGCTGTTGGCGATATCAGTAGGGTCAGCATAATTTGTGCTATATTTCTCTGGCACAGTGCAAAAGAAATAGCCAAAGAAGGCTTTGTGGTTATCTTTCGAATCCATGTGTATTCTCCTGCTGATGTTAGCCTTGGATGATGTCATGAGGGACCTACGTATCATACTAATGGTGTTCACAGATGTCTGCCCTTCGTGGGATGTGCTGTGTGTCTGGAACACTGTCCTACTTCTTTATTATAGCCTGTTTATTGCAAAGGTCCACCAGACCGGTGTACTTGTCTAGGAGGAGTGAGTCTTGGTTTACCAGTGATGGCATGATCCATACATCTGTGTAGGTGCTTATAGACTGCATTTATAAATCTGTCTGTATCTTGAGCAGTGTTTCCCCTTAGCATGAGGGCTGTGAAACACCCTACCCCTGTCACTAGTAGTGTAAATTTAGCTGTAGAAAGGTATACACTGTGGTATCCATGGGTGGGAGAGATGCTTGGGTGGGGAAACTGTGAGTAGTTCATGGTCCGATCTAACTAGTAACCGGTTAACCTCCGCTGTGGTGCACCTGTTGCCTATGTTGGTGATTAACACTTCTAGTAGTTTCCACCCCATGTTAGGAAGGTTACCACCTGATATAGGGTATATGAGGAGATAAATTCCAAGAAGCTCTGGACCTGGAAGTGAGAACCGGAGTAAGTAGTACTGCCACTGCCCTTCTCTCCTTCTTACACTCTGTCAACTCAGCACGTGACTCCGGTAACTTAGTCTCCTCTTTTCTTCTAGATTTATCCAAAGCCTTTGATAACATCTCTCATTCACTTCAGCTCTACTCAGTGGCATACCGCCTGCTCAGAGGCGATCTGTGCCTGATGTATAAAGCCATGTCCAACCCGGAATTAATGGACATGCTGCACCTCAGAAAATCCAAATCCCATCGAGCTACGCGCTCGAAAGACTTGAACCTCAGCACTGAAATAAATATGACATGCTGGAGGGACAGATTCATAACCCAGAGGCTCCCTTCACTCTGGAATAAAATCCCAGTTCAGGTTAGGCAGAGTCCCACATTGACTCTCTTCAAGAGGAATCTTGATGAGTTGATGGGAGATCATAGGTTTACCCTGGCTATCACTTCTGTGTCACTGTTAGACAGAGGCACAGTATACTAACCTCAAAAAAAGGCATAGCAAAATTAATTTAAACTGGGTGACGAAAGCCAAACACACTCTGGCTAGGCTTATAAATGCCCTAGGGCAGATAGCCTAGTATGAACCTATGAACCTATGAACCTTCTAAACCACCTCTCTAATCTCAGCATCTGCCAAAAAACTCTCTTGGTTCTCCAGCTACCTGTCAAACATGTCCCAAGCTGTGAAATGGGGCCAAGCTACCTCTTCTTTCCTTCCTACCCCTACTGGTGTACCACAAGGTTCCATTCTAGGCCCATTACTATTTAACATCTTTATTAATGACTTCCATAAAGCTATTCCCAACACCAAAGTTGTGCAATATGCCGATGATTCCACTTTAATCTGTTGTGCCCCAAATCTAGCAGAACTAAAGACCCTAACACAGATTGCCTTTTCTACCACAGAAAACTGGATGCTCCAAAATCATCTTGTCCTAAATGCAAACAAAACTAAGATCCTCCTTTTTACCCCATCTAAATCATCCTCTCTAGATAAGAACTCATTTAAAATTACCAGTCACAACACCTCCACCATTGAGATTGTCTCCTCCACCAAGCTTCTCGGCATTATAATTGATGACCAACCAAAATTTAATGACCATATCCAACTAAACATAAAAAAACTCACATAAAACTTGGACTACTGTATAGAAATAACCACTACATCTCTCCTCACACCAGACTTACGCTTGCCTCTACTTTCCTTCTTCCTCCTCCCTCCTCCTGGCGCCCTCCTCACTAATTTATCTTCTACACTTACCTCCAAATTGGAACAATGCTACAACAAAATCTCTAGATTTGCCACAAATGTTTATCCACTTCCTCTTGAAGAAGTCAATGAGGACTCCTCTGCTAACCTGGACTGGGGATTTTTATTCAGGTGACTTATTCCTCTGGGTTATGAATCTGGTTATCCAACATGTCCTATTTATTTCAGTGCTGAGGTTCAAGTCTCTTGAGTCGCTGGCGCGAGGGATTTGGATTTTCGGATTTGCATGCATGTCCATAATTTTGGGTGGACATGGCTTACATACATCAGGCACAGATCGCCTCTGACAGGCGGCGTATGCCACTGAGTAGAGCTGGAGTTTTTTTACCGGGCAGCATATATCTATGCCCGAGTGGGGTATTGTATCTGAGGCAGGCTTGAGGTCAGGTAGGTTGTGTGGGACCACCTTCCCTCACAAAATGCCTTGTTGACGGTTTCAAAGAAATCAACCAGGGTTAAGAGGCAAGATCTCTGGATGTGTGTGTCCCAGTGTCCAATATCTTTTTATATCATGTCATGATGATCCTTCCATGGCTTTGCATAGCTTTGCATAGTCAGGCTTGGGGGGGGGGGCAGGCCAGTCCGTTCAGAGGCACCACCTTTATGGAGAGGAGGGACCACTTGTGATAGGGGCACTTAGTGATCTAAAGAGGGGCATATTAATGTGACAATTCAACACGATCTCCAGCTCAAACTGGGACAGGCTCCCCCACCCTCTGGCTGTATGGTTCTGGGCAAGGTTTTTGAAGTGTGTCAGTGAGGGGCCATGCCTAATGTAGTTAGGAAGGTAATGTATTGTCTCATAGTACATTTGTTATATGTTGTTATTTCAAGAGTACATGAAGCTCAGTGAGTTTGGGGGCCTCCGCCCTTTGCTTAGCCTAGCTTACACATAGAAATCATCTAAATAGGAAATAGGTGGAAGCAACATTAATGTCAAAAGTGTAATGGTTACAGCATCTTCATAGTATCTGTGCATTCAAGGTTACAATCCCGATAAAGGCAGGGATGTTTATCATGTGCAAAAGTATACCTTAACCACAGCTTGCATATATAGGTAGTAATCGCCTGTATAATAAACATTCAAAACACCCATATAAACCCATGTGTGCTGGAGAGTACAGTCAACAGAGAATCTAATGTTATGTCAGCACATAGTGAGATGTTACTTCACTGACATGTATATACCCTGAGTAGTTAGTGGATGTGGTCGTGTTTGCGCGCACAGGTTATACGTTACAAAGTTTGTTTAACTGTGTTGAACTGCTGCTATAATGTCACACAAAAACTTTGAAACATGCTTACAACTGCTTAAACCAGCCTTATTCTTCAGTAAAAAACATTTATAAAGCATCGCAGGTGTCAAACCCTAGATCATGCACACTACAGTCATGGGACTTACCACTTAGCCATCCAAGGTGTATACATGTGTCATGGTCTTGAGACTACACCTTATACCATATGCATTTCACTGTAATGATCACAAATGGGACAGTCACTTTGTATACATATGTACAGTACATTGTAATGTACTGTAGTTTGTGAACCAACACATTCCAGTCTACATATGTATTACTGTTACAAACTAATATGAACTATATATATATATATATATATATATATATATATATATATATATATATACATACACACACACACACACACACACACACACACACACATATATATATATATATATATATATATATATATATATATATATATATATAATACAGTTACATCAATAGCCATATATATGAACAGCTATGAACACACTTTGTGACACAGAAGCACTCCAAAGGAATTGGAGTGTACACAAAACACATGCAGCTCTGGTATTATAACAATTAAAATGAACCTAATTCACCATAGAAGGGGTGGCTGTTGTGTATGTGAAGATTGGGGTGGGGGAGGAATGATGGGTAATGCAATCATGCATCAAGGAGGGCCTGAGTCAGATGTCCAGTAAGTGAACTGGAGGGGTATACATGGAGTATGGGGACAATATAAAAATGACACAAAACATGAACCTTTCTCATTCATAATTTACCCTGTCCTGTCACATTGCAACACCTAATTTCACAAACATATGAATATTAACACCAACTGACTGTCACATTTGTTTTCAGTAGTGAGGAATGTCTGTAGTACAATGTATATTCTAAACACCATAACATTTGTACATATCTCAGATGCCTTAGTGGTAATGTCAGTGACTGTGGTGTTCATGGTCCCGGATTCAAGGGCTGATAGGTTATTTTGAGGGCCAGAATAAGGGCTGTTGGATGCAGGTGGATTAAAGCACTCTTAAGCAGTTGTAAGCGCGTTTCCATGGGTTTGCGTGATGGTAAGCGGTGCTGAAACATGGTAAACGGAGAAGCACTTTACAGGTTTAACCTTTGCTTAATGTCGTGCAGACCATGGGCAAACCTGCTTAAATCCGTATAAATGTGTGTTATTCATACTTTCCCTACCAGTGCCTACTCTGAGAGGTAAAATAATAACACCTTCCAGGAGTAGAACCCACAACCATGTACTCCATCCTGAGAGTAACCTAACACTAAGCTATCGGGGATGCACCTATCCCAGTTGTGTATGCAGACAGGTTAAAACACAAAAGGGAGGAATGTGTTGAAATAGGACAACCCGCCATGTACCCAATTAAAGGTGTATGCTCATATATAGATATAGAAATATATATATATATATATATATATATATATATATATATATAAATAAAGAGAGAGAGAGAGATACATAGAGACATGTCGATATATACAGGTCTACATATACATGTAGATATATAGATAGGTTAAAAACATCTACACATCTATGGAGGTACAGATAAACGTATGCAATAATATATATACATCTATATACATATACACACACACACACACACACACACACACACACACACACACACATATATATATATATATATATATATATATATATATATATATATATACACACACACACACACATACATACATGTCTGTAGACAGCATCTGAAGTGGTCATATCTGAGTATAACATGGACCATAGCAATCACACATTCCACCTCCCCCCCAAACAATAAGAACATAACATACGAAGAGTATATGCCAATACACTATTACAAATATGTTCTATGGACACAGTCACCAACACAACTGCAATGACTGCAAATAACCATGACAAATACACAGACAGCTTTCATTTTGCAAAACTTTATTACATTCTGATGTATTGCCAAAAGGATTCAAGGGCTAGCAGTACCTGCATGCTATACAGGAAGCATTTAATAGTGCCTTAATGAATCAGCCTGCAATTACCATAGTATTAGTCCACTAAAGGATAGGTGTTCACATAGGGGAAAGAACACCCACACACATATAGACGTTGTATAAAATGGGTTCCTACACACCTGCATGTGCTATGTACACCCTCCAACATCTACCCCACAACCAAATGAATTACATCAAAACATACTGTGATACCATAACCAATTATTCAACTACTGTACAACATCTGTTGAAACCTTAACATACCTGGAAGGTGAATATAGCCTATAATAAAATTGATATAGACCTAAATGATATGTTATATGAAGGACTTATTGACCAAAAAATTTATACATATTTGAAAGTAGATAAACCTAGGGTGCCCACAATTTTTGGAATTCCCAAGACCCACAAGAATGAGAGTGATCCACCTTTGAGGCCTATATTTTCGGCTGATGGGTCAAAAACTCATCCTCTAACTAAATATGTAGACACAAAACTAATGCACTTGTGGGTTAGAAGGAAAGCTATTCTGAAAGATTTGTGGGACCTTCTGAGAGAGATAACAAATGAATTATATCACAAAGATCTCTTATTTGTAACTATTGATGTTATTGATTTGTTTTCTTGTATTCCTTACTCCTCAGGTATGGAAATGTTTGAGGAGATTGTTTTCGAGGACCAGGATTTAACCTATAATGAGAAATTATTAATTGTGGTTTTAATGGATATGGTCTTGAAGTATAACTTTATATGTTTCAATGGTGAATTTTATCAACAAATTCAAAGGGTGGCAATAGGGGCAGCGTGTGTCCCCACCTACACCAACTTAGTATTGGTGAAATGGGAAAAAATATATATTTTAAACTCCGAATACACTTCAAGCTGGAGCCTCTATAGGAGATTCCTGGATGATATAGTTATCTTCTGGACAGGAGGTAAGGAGAAGTTCGAAGATTTTATGAAGTATATGAAGGACACTACTAGTTTCCTGAACTTTATACATAAATTATCCAATGAAAGTTTACAATATTTAGATTTAGAGGTGTATAAGCTTGATAATAAGTTTGAAACTAAGATCTTCAGGAAACCTACTTTTTGTAACTCTTTCCTCCATTACCGGAGTGCACACCCTCCACATTGTAAGAAAAATATTGTAAAAGGTCAGCTTGTATGGCGGAGTCATATGACAAGCCTGGATACTGACTTCCGGATAGAGTGTGATCTACTGGAAAAGATGCATATGGCGAGAGGTTACCCTTTGGAACTTATAAATAAAATCAGGGTGGAGGTTGTAGAAAGAAAAAGTACTAGATTTAAACCCATACAAGGCCACAAAGAACAAGTTAATGTTAGTGAAACTTTTAAGGATAAAAATAATGGAAATATTTACAAACAAGCAATAATTTTGGTGTACAATGCCTTGAATGATACCACTAAAAAAATTTTTAATAAAGAGTGGAATAGATTTGTGTCTCTCTCGGACCTGGATAAAATACCCGATTTTCCCTCCAAGGTAGTTTACAAAAACTCTCAGAGTCTCAAGAATATACTTGAACATAGGGGTAATAAACCCATCCATAACAGAAGGAGATTAGGGACATACAAGTGCGGGCACTGCTCTCAATGAGTGAATATTGTGAATACAGATAAAATTTATTTGAGAGTCGGAAAAGATGGATTGATAGTGTTAATTATTATAACTGTGAAACTAAAGGAATAGTCTATTTGGCTGTCTGTTCAGAATGTAGATCCTTCTATGTCGGAAAAACTGAAAGAATGTTAAGGATAAGGATCTATGAACATATTTATGACATTTCAGTAAAGAAAGAAACTAGTGCTTTGTATAAACACAGTAAGTCCTGTGTAAAAGCAGAATTCTCCTTCCTTGTATTGGAACAGGTTAAGAATGACATAAGGAGAGGCCCATGGGAAGAGAGGATAGAATTCAGGGAACTGTGGTGGTAAGTTACCCTTGAAGCAGGAAATTCCCCTGGGTTGAATGACTATGTCTCTATTTTGCCACTATTAAAATTAAGATCTGCAAAACTTTAAATGCTAAGGGGTGTAATTTTACTTTTGGCCAGTAGATGACAATACTTCCTTAACTATAAATGTATATGAATCAAATTCAATGAGTTAATGAAATATATATTTTTTTCATGAAATTAAATATAAAAGATTATTTTTATCTATTTCAACTATCTCAAACAACTTTTAATGGAATTATTTATTTGTGTTAGGAATGTTATCTATGGAGAAGTGTAATATTTGAACAAACTGGTTTTAATGAACTTGTAATTTTAATATTGCCTTTCGTGGAAATGTCATTGGTTATTTTAAAGTTTTTTGTTTAATTTCATTGGTTGAGTAGTAATTAATTTAAGTATAAATGATTAATTCACTTTAACACTGGTCATCTGATGAAGTCTTATCATTGTGACGAAAATGTGAGGATTGTAAAGGCGTTTATGTGTGTTTTGGGCTGTTCGTTGTGTTTTTCGTGTTTATACAAATAAACAGTTTGGATTTATCTCAGCACATTTTTTCTCTGCTCAAGGCACTTTTCTGTTGGATTATTGGTTTGGTTAAGAGTGCCTTCCCATTTTTTATTTTTTATACTCTACTGTAGCCATGGTATTGGCTAAGGCAGTAGCAGCACAGCTGATATGCATGTAATTAGCTACTTAGGAAAACCAATTATTCAATTGGATAGCACATGTTACTGATATGTAACTATAAAAGGTTGCCTTGTCAAACATTCAACCCATCTGCATCTACCTGTAGGACAGTGCAAAACACTGAAAGACAAACTGAAAATGAGTATTATACTAGTTTCCATTAAAATTGGTTGCCTTTCCATTAAAAAAATAGTTCTAAATTTTTCTTTCTCAAAAAAAGTTTTACATCCACTAATAATTTGAAAATATTTGTTCTTTGCCTTGGTATATAGGGAATTATACTGGCAGCTAATATTAGAAGCAAGTAGACCTCCGGGTCTCAATGATATGATTTAATTAGCTACGGTACTGAAATTAAGATCTGCCAAACTCTAAATGCCTTTTCTTTTTGGTTTACACACACAAGATGTTTTTAGTTTATATACACAAGATGTTTTAAAGTGTTTTGGAAAATTTTAAGAATGTATTAGCTTATATACATTTTTAAGACATAGTTTGAAAAGTAAAAGGACTTGGTAACAAAGTAGACAAAGTAATATTTATTTCTGCCACGTGAGGAAGCCAAAGATCATTTTTACATTTTTACTATTTTGATAGGCAGCAACTGTTTAATTCAGTTTTTATAAAAGTTTTTACAAAAGCTTTTTATAATTTTATTTTCAAAATTAATGAATGTTTATAATGTAATTAAATGGCATATTTATATTAAATACAAGATACGGTTGTAATTGATGGAAACTAAGGTATCTTTGGAAAAGTTACAGAATTTGGTAATGAGTTAATGACATCTTTTTTCCTACTGGACAATTTACAATTGATTTAATTACTTTGAATATATAAGGGGAATTGTGAAACTTCTTTTTTATCTGATGAAGTTGAAGACGAAAACATTTATTGTATGTGCTCAGCGTTAAAGTGTTGGTTTCGTTCAAGTGTTGGTTTCGTTCATTAAAACTGTTTTGAGTGTATCCAACTTGATTTGTGGTGCTTTCCTTTTGTTTACTGGTTTTTGCCAGCACCATTCATTCTTTACATGTAATATCCACCTGTCTAGTATAATTTGCAAGCAATAACAGATGTGCATGTGTACATGTTATGCAAATGTGTAGTGACCCTTGTTACAGGGCTGGACCTCTTTAGGATCGTTTGCAAGCTATAACAGCTGTGCATGTGTACATGTTATGCAAATGTGTAGTGACCCTTGTTACAGGGCTGGGCCAAACGGCTATGTGCACACCTACATAGAGTGGATACTGAGAGTACAGACACACTGGTTTAACTACCAGGTTTGTGTAGCCCAACCTCTCATTGCCAACCTAATAGCCGATTGCACATACTGTAAGTAAGGTAGTGCACAACACTGGTAATGAAATAGGTTGCATATCATCTTTAACTCCAGTTTAACATCTGCAGTAGGAGTGTAATATGGAGAAGACAGCTGCCCATTTGTAATAGCCACTTCATAGGCAATGGCTCACACTATCTGATTATATCCTGATCATGTTGATAGTGGCAGCAGAGTCTATTGATACATGACTCTGTTTAGAGAGTGGGTGTCTGTGCCCAACAGAGCTCATGGTCCTGGTGGATATGTGAGTATATACCCAGAGAAGGAAACAGACCTGTAGACACTTGCATCATCTGTAATCAACTAACAGGATGTGATGTGCTCCTCAGAGGAGGACTGCTGCTAAAGGTAACTACAATGTTTCTGTAACAACCAGTGTTGTCACATCCATAACACAAATATTTACATGTGAGCATCACTGTCTAAAACATCTTCATAAACAATACGTAAACAAAATATAGTACGTGGTACTTGTAGTACTGAATGCTCAAACAGGAATGTCCACTAGTCAGCTACTGGTGTTTACAATGTCAGCGTTGTGTATGTGGCCATCCTGGGGGAATGTAATCTCTATGCCATGTACACTGTCAAACCCACCTAACACCACGCCCCACACATTGTTTGGGATGCAGCTACAGGGGTAAGCTGGAAGGCAGCCCAGTCTACAGCCATGACTGGACTGGACAGTCATGAGGTGTAGGTTAACACATGCAGCTCATCAACACAACCAACACATACCCTTACCAGAAAACAGTAAGGACACCCACACACACTCTACCAGAAATCACACACATTCACAGATGCATATAAGTATCTGGCCAAACAAGTGACCCCTCAAGCAGGAACAGACAGACACCGAAATACACAAACTGTATGACATAGTTTGCATAGTTGTGCCACACCTCAGAACACGTGACCGGAAACATGCCCAACAGTACTCATTTTTGAATGTAAACTCTAGCACTATGTTACCCACCAACCTATATGAGGACATACATACTGTCAGCTGCCTGTCTGCCATGATTAGCCACATACCCATACACTCAGACCACCTTTTGAACTATACACATGGCTCTGGCATATTCCATGTTGTTGTGCAGAACCTGTGATGCAGTAACCTGGACTACATGGAAACACATGTGGGAACTGTCAGGTCTTGTAGCCCATGCAGGTATGTCCCAAGGCCTGGGAAGCATTCTGCCATTGGCCAGAATGATACTGCAGTACAAGGACAAAAGGATTGTATTCCACAATTGTCTAGTGTAGTGGTGCAAGTCAAAGGGTACCCAGTATCTGTCGTCCAGGGATAACATGGTTGACAGACCATGATGTTTTGCCAGACAGGGCCTGTACCTGTCACCCCTGGGAATCTGGATACTGCCTAGGGCTCATGCTTCTCCTATAGTGCCTTCATCACGCACAGTTCAAGTAAAGGTCCTCTGCTGTCACAGGGACAGCCAAGCAATAAACTGCGGTCTTGCTACACAATGATACATGTCAGAAACACTATACAGACACACATATGTCAATCCCTAACATGGAGAACATATCTGTGCAGTGGCTGAGACATGTTTCAACACTCCGGAGAGCACACCTGCATGACCATGTTATAGCACATACCTCACCTCTTGCCCATTATCCTTTATTGGAACACATGGGCCGCAGGTGTGTCCATATTCCTGAAGGATATGTACAACACCCCCATATTAGTTGCACTAGCATAACTTCAGATGCTGAGCAACTACCTTTGTGCCAAAGTGGAATTCAAAATGCACCTTGAGACAGATCACCCACCAGGCTGCGGACCTCCCAACTGTCATAATGTGCTGTAATGGGGAAGATTAGGTCTGAGACAGAACCATAATAATGGCTACTCTCAACTATTCTATTGTGAACTGGGAAGACTTCTTATGTACTAACACCTGCGGTCATTGCATGTTGGATTCCATCTACCCCCTCACCTGGATCACAGTAGTCACACAAACAGGGCTAACAGTATGCTACACATAGTTAGTCTCCAATGCCAATGTTATGTTTTCTAAGAGCAGAGTGGTGACTGTCATGGCACCCATGCAGATGGACAATGCATATGCAACTGCTGAATCCTACACAAATGAACCTTAAGCAGTCATATATGTGCAGTGATTGTGCCATTGAAACAGAACCAGGATTTGACCCAACACAAACAAGAAGGCAAACTGGTGGTACCATACTTTAAACTGTACCACAGAAGGTAGTAACTGTTGCAAGAGTGAACACACATGAGTGTAGGTGACCCATGGTCAGCCTCAGTAAGATGCAGATACACCATGTATAACCACACAAAGATACTGTGAAACTAATCAGCCACATATTATGAGGCCAAGCACAGAGCATTCCATAGCTGTGTCATTAATCATAACAACAAGGAGAAGACCTGCCTTGATATACAGCACTATGGCATGGGAAGTACTGCACCTACAGAAATAGCACCCGTTCATCCAGATAGGGTCTCGGAGAACCTAAACCCACTCACACACCCCCAACAGGTACACATAGTAATATATCCATGTACACTACAAGGCACCTGTACTAATGACTATGCAGGTACAAGCTGCACTCTCTAAAGCCATACATACAGCTTTCATGGGATCTGTCAACATCACAGGGTGTATCCTACACAAATGTAAGAACAGTCAGCTATCCACATACACATCATGTTCAATCATAGCTCCATGTCAGGCTGTGTACACACCGCATGGTGAACAGCAACAGTTATCACACCCCACAAAGGGGTAGACACCATTGATAATGGGACATAGTGCACAACTACCCTGCTGAGTCTGGTCTGTATGGCCATGAACCATGATCAATGTATTTGATGTACTCAGTACAGATGTAGATGACAGTAGGGTTGATTCACACTGCATACCATGACCTTGCCAGGTCATAGGACACCATCACCTATACTGTGCTCCAGCTACACTCAGTAAACTAAGTGTATATTCCTATGTCACAGGAGTGGTTGGCAACTGGACTGCTGGCAGAACCAACACTACAGAAGGTGTCTGACTAATACATGCACATCAAACCAGTGCCAGCCACAGTAATACAGGGGTAATTTCTGGTACTCCCCCTCTTTGTTAGCTATACCACACAGACTAACACAGAAGGCATCAGCCTATTGATGTTTGCAAATGTCTATGAACTAGGTGCAATAGTTGACTCAATGTGTGCTGCGTTCAACATACAGAAGGGCCTTAGTGTGTCAGATGTGTGGTGTATGATATATGGCCACAATCTGACAGCTAAGTATTGCATTGTCATCCCCTATGTTGCAAACCCTGTACCCATTAACTACCAACTAGGCAGCGGTCAACATAATGGTAATTGTATGTATGGGATGCAGCTGGACAGTACTTTCCTTTGATAGTTAGTTCACCACACCAGACAGGTAGTCATATGCAGCACCCCTAATCTTGACAGGGTGCCATCCGGGAATATAGAGATAATTGCTCAGCCATACTCAACACCCATGTGACCCATAATAGATCACGTATTTCCTTTAAGGGATATTGCTCATGTGTAGATGGCCTACACTGCCCTTCCCAATCCCTAGCTGCACTATGTAGCATGCAGTCTACCCTGAATAAAGCCATGTCCAACCCAGAGGTGATGGACATGCTACACTTAACACATCCTGATCCCAAATAAACACATACTTCATGGACATCCACCTTTCTAGTACAAGGATCACAACATGCCTGACAAATCTCTGTCCCATACACCTAACATATTATTGCCATACTATGCATCCCTGTCCAGCGAAGCTGCACATTGCCCCTCTCTGAGGCATGGTGTGATGACCACATGCCAAATATATCAGTAACACTGTGGATCAGTTCTGTGGCACTGCTTGAACTGGCCACTGAAACTTACCTGTCTGTTGCCTACAGCTAGGTAACCTGTCTGTCTAGGCTCATAAATGGCCCAGGGCATACTGCCTACAAGATCGCTATGACCATACATGCTATAGTTGATATCCAACCCTGCAAATACCATCAGGTTAGCTATTGTCCCATGTTTTACATATGTGCAACACAGGCAATACATGGCAGGATGCTACATAGCTGTACAGTGCCATGTAGATGTATATGGCAAAATACATACATGCTTGCAAGTCTGCAGGGTCACAGGTCATGTCCCTAACGGCTATGTATGACTATATATGTGACATATACACAGCATTAAGGTTGATTGCATTAATGTGAACACATCCAGGCATGTGCTGATAGGTAAAGACACCAGTACAGGAAAACAGACATGCCCACATCAAAACAACATCCACATGGTGTATGAGCAATGTCATCACATGACTCACACATATATGGCGATAACATCACATCACCAGTAATTGTCAAATGTATGTGACTTATACATGTTAGTGGTAGTAATGTCATGTAGAATTGCAAAGACGTATTTGTAATCTTAATAAATGTGATACACATGTATGTTCAGCTGTACTGCTGTACTTCTCTGTGAGTTACTGTGACCGGTCTCCATCATTATGTCTTCTAGGTATGCTACATAGCAGACTGCCGGCATACAGCTGCTTGGAGAATGAGGTCCTCATCCCATACTTCCTCAGCAACCACACAACGGTCTTCAGCCATGTGCCACAGGATGCACAGCAGCAGGATGTCCTATGGGAGGAACTCTGTAGGAGGGTAAATGATGTTGGTGGTCACAAATGCACCTATCAGCAGGTGTGCCAACAATGCACTGACCTTATTAGATGGGCGAAACAGAATGCTAATGCAATCACCAGGGAACAAGGTGCAACAGGTGGGGGGCCACTCACCCAGCCCCCACTCAGACATACCGAGGAGCTACTGGCCAACCCGGGGACACCTGCAGACCTCCATCCACAAGCTTTAGCTGTTATTGTGGAGGTGGGTGTCTTTCAACCACCGAGCCTGGAGTTGCCTGGTAAATCACTACTGCACTTAAAACGCAACTATAATTCACATTGCTACATGAGTTACTGTACAATATGTAATGTAACATCATATGCAAGTCATGTATGCACACATGCCACATACTATAGTCCGCTACTCTATGTATGCACAGATGTGCATACTCCATAGTATAGTGCATTGTAATGGCTTATGTGCTAACATGGACATTGCACCCTGTAGCTATCACAAAGGTGTGGATATTGATCTTACTGCTGTGACACTCCTGTTTAGGTTCCTTTGGCATTTTGCAGTGACAGCAGCCTGTGTCAGGTGAGATTGTTATTATTTACCAGGCTTAATAATGCACGGAACATATTAATTGCATGCTATCTGCCATAACACACGTACAAATAATGTATGGTGGTCCTGTTAATGGACACTGGTCAGACCTGCAATGCATCACAGTGTTTACCTATGTGAAACAATTGAGGACTATATGAAACACCTACACTAAACCTTCCAAACTGTCATTGCCAGATGTGTGGACAACAGTGAATACAATGGTGGAGGTGTGTTCCACTGTAGGGAAAGGTACTACATATCAGCATTACACATGTTGTAAATATGAACAGTACTTTACAAGGAGCATATGTGTGCACACACTAAATGTGTTGGAGCTGGAGTATGACCGGCACACAGGATACACCCTAGTGGAGTATACCCTTGCTATGAATGTCACACAATGTCATGTGCTATCTGACATGTCCATGACATGTAGTGGGCTGACTGCAACACTGCTCAGCTATCCTGCAAAACATGTCTCACATCCCATACATACCACCGTTTGTCTGCATCACCCTGTCCTCAGTGGAGCATATGACAACTATGGGTGTATGTCATATGGGATAACACTGATATGTCAAATAAGATGGCCATCACAACCATTGGACACAACATGTGTACATGTGGCCTTGGAGGATGGCCGGAGACATGAAGCAACACACACAGTAGAAGTGATGTACATGTGTGTACACCCTGTTGTACATTGGCTCAACACAATACAACTATGGCCATTGTATAATGGTGATATTGCAGATGTGAAACACTAAACATCATACAGGCCTGTGCACAGCTTGTGTAGGCATAACATGAAACCACCCATAACATGCCTTGATCATCGTGAGTGTGTCATGACATGGAAACATTCACCTATACAGTATCCAAATGCATACATGTGTTGCACAACATACACCTACAACCACATCAAGCCGCAAATACAGCACATTCACCTTGCTGGTGTCAGACATCACTGTCATGCCTGCTCCTCATGTGTGTGAGGTACACAGATGGCATGTGGGACATAGAGTACTGCTAAGTTAGCCATGTGTGGGCATAGTTGCCAGGCATCAGTAATATGGTTGTAGAAATGCAAGGGTGTCATCTGTATACCCTTCTGTGACCTGTGTCACACATTCCACATTAGGGTTTAGTGTGTATACACCTCAGTGACATGGGTTACATTCCACATTAGATATGTATTGTATGTGAACATAGTCATGGCTATGATTCAGTAGCTCAGACTGTATAGCAATTGTGAAGCCACATGATCCCCTGCAATGGTTATACACATCAGTTCAATGTGCAGTTTGTCCCTGCATATTTGTAGGGTGGACAGACAACATTGCATCGGCTGAAGGCCCATGTTAGTATAACACGTCCCTGCATATGGACACCATTACCGTACTGTAGATTGGAAATTACACCATTGTGTTACACATGTATGCATGTCATTCAACACATCAGGAGAAGGCATGTCATACTACATGTGATTGGCAAGGTCATACACCACACAGCAGGCCGGTGTACTGTAAACCTGTGCTGGTCTGTGGCACCATTGCAAAGTAGGGACAGCCATGTCAAACATGTGTGTATAGCCACATGCACAATGTCTAGACTCAGCTCAGGGGTAGGCAGAATAATGTTGAACAACCATGTACTGCTTTGGGGGAGATATGCAAGCTAGGGCTCATGCAAACATAGTATGCAGTCAACATACCCTACTGCTCATGTCCTCACACATAGGGGCAGTGGCCAACACAAAGCATCAGTGGCAGATGTACAAAGGTCAGCGATGGTCTGTTAACATGTGGTGCATGTTGCACATACCATGGCAGTACAGTGCAATGGTGCAAAATGCATGCATTGTGTTGCAGGTATGGGGCATAGGCTGCTCATACAAATGGTGCAATACAGGTATGTATGCTAACCACCACTATAATTGTGTAAGGTGCATGCTGTCTGCTATAACACATGCATGCTGTTGTGTGCAACTCAGGGATGTATGATAACTACCACTGTAATTGTCTTAGCTGAAACTATAATTGTCTAAGCTGAATGGCATCTGCCATATCACCTGCATGTAGCGTGTGTGTTTGTGTGTGTCTCTGTGTGTCTGTCTCTCTCTCTCTCTGTGTGTCTGTCTCTGTGTGTGTCTGTCTGTGTGTGTGTGTGTGTTTGTGTGTGTGTATCTGTGTGTGTCTGTGTGTGTCTGTCTCTGTCTGTCTGTGTGTGTGTCTGTCTCTGTCTGTGTGTGCCTGTGTGTGTCTGTGTCTGTGTGTCTGTCTGTGTCTGTCTGGTATAACTTGTAATGTACAGTTCTTGTCTTCCCCTCACAGGTGTTGATGTAGGTGCGTTGCCCTCCTGTGGTCCACCTGATGTTAGTGTCCCCACAAACTCTAGCAGTGATGATGATGATAGTATGATTGAGGCATAGGCAGGGTTGTCAGGGGCTGAATCTGTGCCATTGGTTGCCATTCCATCTGTCTCTTCCCCATCCTCACACACAGTTCCCCTGCCTGCACATACCCCATCACCACTGGCCATAGAGGAAGGATAGTTCATGGGTGGTAGCATGGAAGAGGGAATTGTGGAGACTATGGAAGGTGTGCCAGCACACCATGATCCCAGTCAACCGACTGGTGATGTCCCACACAGGCATGTGCCCAGTGCTGCTCGTAGGAGGACCACTGGCCAACATGCTCCTGCGAGACAAAGCACATCAGCTGGAGTCACCAGACGCATATTTTGGGCTGTAATAGAGGCACAGGCATGTGCTGAATGGCACAATAGAGAAGGTCTGAGTCTTCAGAGGGCTGCTGTCCATTCATTAACTGACAACATCCAGGCACTTGCAAATGCTCACCATCATCTTGCAGATGTTATGGATAGACGATTGGGTGACATGGTGGGAGTCCTTGACCATGGCATGTCAATCCTCGAGCATGGAATGTCTGTGCTGGAACATCTGGTGGGGGTGAGGTGTAGCGCACGTGGACGTAGGCCAGCTACATCACCTGTTGAAGGTCTACATGAACATGCTACTGCACATGCCCACTCCCATAGTGGTGGTAGCATCAGCAGTGCAGCTGGTGCTGTGTAGTCCATACCAGGACACAGCAGGCCACATGCACATGGTCCTGGATGGTCCCAACAGGGACACAATTCCAGTGGACATGTGTCATCAGACAGTACCCAATCTGGACCTCTGCCTGGTAGTGCCTGTGCAACCCCTGGCAGGCACAGGTCATGTGGCCATGGCCAGAAACCGTGAACTGTGACACCTGCCTTGTACAGTCTGCAGTTGTCAATAATACCCCTGTGTAGGCCAATCACATGCCAGACCTGTGTGCATGCATACACACACACTGGGAACAAATGTAGGGCACCTCAACACATGCATAACATCCACACAGGCCCTAACACATACATGATGTCATCTAATGGTGCAGCCTAGGCCTCTGACAAACATTATCACCCTGTGCATATGATGATGCCTGTGCTGCATCCCTGTCATCCACACCATCAGTGCAGGGACATGTTCATATGGTCTGATGCACAGCGTGAACATACTAGGTTGACAATTGTAGATTAATATTGTTGAGTAGTGTTGACAGGCAGCAGACATACCATGTATTACAGTTTTAGAATGCATTTTTTGCGTTTGACGGTATGTATCATGTGTAACAACACTAACAGCATGTTGATCTTGACATTCTGCCTTCCTCTTTTAGGTGTAGTTGCATATGCCAGGGGATGTTGGTGTTTGCGGGTGTCTCATATGTACATGTTGACTACCCACAGGTCAGTATGACAATACCTGCATGCACTTTGTAGCTTCCACATCACAGTTATATTCTCCCATGTTTCAATTATGTTTACTGTTTTAATGATCCAAGAGCATGATAGCTGTGTAGTAAGCTGTCTCCCCCTCATCCTCGCACACAGTTCCCCTGCTTGCACATACCCCATCACCACTGGCCATAGAGGAAGGACAGTTGGGCGACATCACAGGTATATTTACCTGGAGCGCGGAGGAGGTAAAAGAGTGGTATGCTGGATGACAAGGGTAAAGGCCTTTCTATCTGCCATGTGGATGTGTGTAATGACTGCAGCCACCTGTATGTAGAAAGGATAATGAAAGCTATGGTAATGTCATTTATGTTTTATGAGTGTGGGATATACATATCCAGGGCAGGTACAGTTAGGTCATATCCAACCATGAGGGTGTTCTTTACTGGAGTACAGCAACAGTCGACTGTGTTAATGCTGACAACATCCGAGGGACCCTGTTATGTGTACAACTGAGCTGGTTACAAACAGTGGTATTATTGCATTGCGTAACACATTATGCAGCTGTGTCTGTAGATGGGTACTTTGCACAGTTGATGTAGGCCTAGGTACAGTCCACCAATCAAGAGTTATCTGGTGGTCTACCATACTATGTCATACCACATATGGATGTGTGTTGGTAGTCTGGGAACAAGGTGGTGGATGTATATGAGGATACAACCTAGAATGCAGCATTTGCCACTGTCTCCTGTACCTGACTCATCTGTGATGTGTTATGTTGAAGTAGTGGTCTTTACATGTGAGTAGCCTTTATGAATATGTGTACACCACCACCTGGAATGGTCCATACTACTGTTATGGCCCACATGTCTGGATCTGAGTTATATGGTGGTAGTGCAACTGTGCACTACAGAGCCTTCAGCCAGGTGTTCCTCACTGCACAGATGTCAGTATTCCCCATTGTAGATTCTACATTGAGCAAATGGATTACTAAAGCCACACATTTAGCACTGGTTAGCATAAGCATCCAATGCAATTGTCATGTAGGTGTCAGGGTGTTACTGCTGGGTTTAGGACATTTGCCTTGGAATGCGGCTATATGGGTAAATGTGACCTAGGTATTATCCACACACACGTGAAACATGGATGCATGTGCTCTGTGTTGAAGGCTCGTCATTCAGTCATGACAGCCTGGAATGACAGACACTGGATAACCTCATAATAACAACAGAACATTGGCTCATTGTTTTGGTCTAGCAGTTGCCACTCATACTATGACATCACCGCGTGTGGCATTAATGTGCTTGGTAGCAAATGCCTCATGTAAGGTGACGGACAACAGCAGAACTTGTGTATATGACCAATGTGAGATGTACTTAGGGTAGCAGTCCTGTTAATAATGACAACTACTAACACAGCCGGGAGAGGTCATCTTGACATCTGCACCTCAGTACCATTACACAAGGTGGCTCTCACATTATGCTTGCACATGCCACTGTTCCATGTATAATGCCACTGTCCACAACCTGCTATCAATGTATGCCTTTCAGGGCAGCAAGGTGTGTGGCATATGCTGTAGGTAGCATTCTCCTATGCAGCCCAGGTAGCCTATTGTCTGTCACGTCCATACATGAATGAATGTGTATACGTAACATATATATTTCAGTACTTCATGTACATGTATGCATGTGTATCACACAACACGGACACAGATATATAATTTACGGGCCACATACAGGTATCAGGTAGTAAACCAGTATGATGTGCATATATACTGACAGGTAAGATGTACCTAGCTGTAAACCTGTGTGTTTACAATAGGAGTACATTACAATGTGTTCTGTACATGTAAGTATTTGAGCATGCACACTGTGGCCTTCAGTGTTTAGAATCGGAGTGCATCCAAAACAGCCCTGTGCTACTAAGTGTATGAGTGTACCCACTGCCACCTGGTGTAATTTGAGTCAGTGCATCCAAGTGTATGAGCGCACCCACTGCCACCTTATTTAATTTGAATCAGTGCATCCAACAAGCCCTTTGTTACTAAGTGTATGAGCATGCCCAGTATAACCTTGTGCAGTTGTAGTCATAGTGCATCCCAAATGGCCCTGTGCTACTAAGTGTATGAGCATGTCCACTGTAAGCCTGTATAGTGATGGTAGTTGTCCATTCCACAGATGGCCATACTCCAGTTCAGGTTCCTGTTGTGCTACAACTATACCTCTCAGGCCTACCTGCAGATGATGTGTCTTGTTTGTGCATACAGGTTGTAATGGACACCTACTTTAAACACACAGGTCTACAGCTATGTACTTCATGACTGTCAGTCTCCCTGTTGTTGTCCTCAATCTTAGAAGGGCAGTCTGACTGTCTTGGAATGTGTAATCTCTGTGGAGCATCTCATAACTGCAGAGTACTGTAATAATGATCTGTAGATAGGTAGAAGTTCTGATCCCACCATTGGCAAGTGTGTGTGTGTGTGTGTGTGTGTGTGTGTGTGTGTGTGTGTGTGTGTGTGTGTGTGTGTGTGTGTCAGCAAATGCCTGAGTGTGTGTGTCAGCAAATGGCTGAGTGTGGTTATGTGTTGCATTTGTGTCTGCATCCTGTCATGACAGTGGGTTTTGCTGCATTCCAAAGAGATACCTCCTTTTGCACTGGCCTTTATCCTTGTCAACTGCTAAATCTCTCTCTTCCCCCCCTCCCCACTGCAAGTAATTGGTCCTGTGATGTCATCCAGCTCAGAAGTGGAATCAGAGTAAGTGTAATTGTATGTGTTCTATGGCACATATCCCGACTGCATACCACTGTACTAGTTACCTTTACATAGGTAAGACGTGTATGCACAATACTGGCAAGTGTGTGCGTGTTTGTATGTGTGACTACACTGTAGCCAGGCATACACATGTGTAATGTCTTTTAGCATACCATGGTAGCCATCTGTGGTGACCGGTGTCTACAAAGTATTACATAGTTAGGAATGGTAAAGAATACACAGTCAAGCACGACTACAGTTGGGTATGATATTTTCCTGTGTTACTGTTGAGCAGTGACACAGAAGTTGGCACTGCCGTGTAGGTCCATACCCATCATTCCCCCACCCTAACTCCACAATCCCTGGGGTAGATTACATTAGCCATCATTCCTCACCCCAAACTCCACATACACAACAACCTTCCCTTCTCTGGTGAACTGCTTATGATTTAAATGTTATGACACAAGAGATGCCTCTGTTTAGAGTACACGTCAGTTCCTTTGGAACCCTTCTGTGTCACAAAGGGTGTTGAGATGTGTGTGTGTGTGTGTGTGTGTGTGTGTGTGTGTGTGTGTGTGTGTGTGTGTGTGTGTGTATATAGCTATGGCTGTGTCTGTGTATATGTATAGATATATATATATATATATATATATATATATATATGTGTGTATGTGTGTGTGTACACATCCCTTAGGTGTATGTATATATATATATATATATATATATATATATATATATATATATATATATATATATGTATTTATGACAGTTGTACACATGTAGACTCGTCTTTGTTGTTTCACAGAGTACAGTATATTCAAGGGTACTGTACATATGTACACAAAGTGACTGTCCCATTTGTTTTCAGTACTGTGGAATACCTGTAGTGGTATGTGCATTACAGACTCCATTCAACATGTATACAACCCATGCAACATTTATACAACTCAGATGGCTTAGTGGTACATCCAGTGATCTCAGTGTGCATGGTCTATGGTTCAAGACCTGTAAGCCTTGTTGATACTGTCAAGTAGGACTGCATAAGATACTTTTAAGCAGGTGTAAATGTGTTTTTGTGACAGTAAGCAGTGGGTATACGCAGGTAACAGAAATGTACAACTCGCAGTACACTTGAAATGCCCTTCTTTGGCAATCCTGCTGATGTCACCCACCTACGAATACACATCTGGGACTGCTGTAACCCAGTAACGATGCTTTTAGAGTATGCAAACTCTTTACAATTCACATGACCACCTTTGGCAAGCCTGCTGATGTCACCCACCTAGAAATACACCTCTGGGACTACTGTAACCCAATATTCTCTTTAGCGAGTGCTGTAACTGCATATTGCTGTAGTGTGATAAACTAGTTAGGTAGGAGTTCTATTCCAAGAGAGACCAACTGTGTGTCTGTCTGCCTGCCTGAGAAAGTAACACCTTTTAGAGTGTGCACTCTCTTTACAATTCACATGACCACCTTTGGCAATCCTGCTGATGTCACCCACCTAGAAATACACCTCTGGGACTGCTGTAACCCAGTATTCTCCATAGCGCATGCTATAACTGCGTATTGCTATAGTGTGATAAACTAATTGGGTAGGAGTTCTATTCCAAGAGAGTTTAACTGTGTGTGTGTGTCTGTCTGCCTGAGACAAGAGCAATGCTTTTTAGAGTATGCACACTCTTTACAATTCACATAACCACCTTTAGCAATCCTGCTGTTGTCACCCACCTAGTAATACACCTCTGGGACTGCTATAACCCAATAATCTCCATAGTGCCAGCTGTAACTGCTTAATGCTAAGTAGGGGTTCTATTCCAAGACACGGCACGTGTGTTTTTGACAGTCAGAGCCTGTGTGGAGGTGGCTGTGGGTGTCTAACCACTGGACATGTTGGGGAGCGGATTTTGTAGTTTTCCTATATGGTGTCCGTATTATATCTCACAATGTCCACCTCACAAGGAGTACACATGTCAGTCAGCCAAGGGACTGTATTGGGAAGCCATACCCCTACATCTGGCAAAAGGCCTGGTGAACAAAGTATGCAACCCTACTATTTCCCAGAATACATTCTAAACCCATGTGTCATACACAAACACACTTGCCTAGAATATCCCACTATGTTGCTAGTACCCTGCACATTGATGACAGATAGTAGGCATGGTGTGATTGCAGTGGGCTGCACAGGGCATGGCACCCTGTACAGCAGTACAATAGGCACATAATGGAGGACAATGTGCCTTCACTATCTTCCCCACTGGATGCCTGCAACACATGTGGTGCCATCAAATGTGATCCCCAGAGGCCATACAATGCCTTACACATGTGCCCTGCAGGGACCGATGCCACTGACACCAGGGGATACCTGTATCATGCTATCAATGCAGGTGCAGGGTCATCCTGCTGTCTATAACCAGGTCCTGCCACACCAGGCCAGTATTGGCATATCAGAGGATAACAGTCTGTGTACACAACATGTGCCAGCCAAACCAGGTACACTTGTACATGTCACTGTACATTATTGTGGGACATGCACATCCCAGGCAATGTCCATGTCAAGGACTATCAAACGCAGACATGGCATGCATTGAAAAGCTATGGCCATACACAATGGTAACCAGGATGTCAGGACCGTTCATACAATACCCATCTGTGTGGGAGATTGCAGACACTACACCCCTGTACCACACTGCACACCATTGTCGGGTGGCGTGATGTCAAGGATTACCCCTCACCCAGCCTTGTACAGCCAGCCTTCTTGCACAACCAACCACTACACACCCATGAAGCAAAGCAAACATGCATGTCAGTACTGGCACCTTGTGTCTGCATGTGGGGTATGATGCTCCCAACCACAGTCACTCCCAGTATAACTCCCATTGGCATACCGACAGATGTCAAACATGTTCACAGGCCCTTGCCCATAGAACCTCTGGATATCCCCAGTGGTGCTTGTAGTACCTGTGCATTACTGCAGTGTGGCAAACTAAGTAGTTTGGAAGTGTATTTGTGGGCCTGGCAAAGAGTGTCAATGTGAGTCCATTAGAGAGTATGGTTGTGTTGACAATGACATCCGTTCATGTGGACAGCCATGTGTGCTACACCTAATGTATGTCTACTATATCTCTGTTGCAGATGTCGCTCACCAGCACACATATATGCTCTTACAGCACACCAAAATTTCAGCTTTGTGGCACATGGAGTAACTGCATGCACTTGTAATAGTAATGAGTAGTCAGTCAGGGGTTTGAACCCCTCTACTGGTAAGTGTGTGACAGACTATGCTTAGGTTTTAGTCTCCAAGCCTTTCTCTGATGTACTTTGCCTCTGTCTATCCCTCCCACATACTCTCTGGTGGATGTGGAGCTGTACATCTGCTCAGCATCAGCTTGTGTTTTGTAAGTGATGGTCATGATCAGGTGATGGCCTCTACACCTATTGCAGTCCTCCTGTAGCTGATTGCATGTGGAACAGCTGTGATGATGTTCCCATAGCCATTTGCATGGAAACACAGTACAATATCTAGGAACATCATGTTGGTGTTTGCCCATGACAGACGCTGTGAGTGGTACCTGGATCTGGTGTTTGGTAAACGGCATCACAGATGATATCTGGATGTTCCTCAAACAATATATACAGTGGGAAATAACCTAAAGACAGGAGGGTGATGTGCCAGACATGACTACAGCATGTAAGTGTAGCTTTGCTTCATTGAGACTACTGCCTGTTTAACAAGTTGTGTGTGGTAATGGCTATTCTGCATGCTTTAAAACTGACAAGACAGTGCTCTGTTTGTGAGGGACCCCCATCTGTAGGGCCATCTGTGGACTGGTCAGTGTGTGGAACCATTTGTTTCCTGTGTTACTCACTGAACACACATCTGTGAACTGCAGGAGCATTGTGTGAGGACTGCAGTCAGTACATGGTGATAGTGATGACTTACTGCCATTGAATCCCTGATTGGACATATGTCACATGAAACAGTGGCATGACAGACACTGTCTGGGGTTCTCAGTGACATGCCAATAATGGGTCACTGTTCATAGCTGCAGTCACAAGTCTTCTTCATTTTGTACAGATGTCATGCAGTATATATGCATGTGTTGTGCTCCCTCTGCAAATGTATACCATCTGTTGTGTTTGGTTGATGGTCATATCTATGCATGCTCTTATAAGTAATCCTGAATGCTGTTGGCTATTACTAAGCCATATTTGTGTTTAAACTGCAACACCATAGGCAGTATGGGTTTGGAGGTCCCGGCAAAACCTCATGTCCCACTTCAGTTGGCCATGGCACCGGGCACCAGCACATCTGGAGCCCAGCCTTGGACCTCCACCTCTGTTGGCTCTGCACCACCTTCTGGTGGTACCGCCACTGAGGATGGGGCTTGTCCCCCCTGGGAGCAGGTCCAGACAGGAACATGTCCACTGTCGTACAGTCCTGGACGTGGTGCGTAGGGGGCTCAATAAGAGGTTTAGTGGCCAGATATGCCAGATCGAGGGCAGAGTGTCATATTTACAGGGTGAGGCTGCCCTCCTAGACAGCCCCCAGCACTGCCACCTTTGCAGCTGTTTTGGTGCAGTGGTGGCTGTCCATGGCTGGGGACCTCCGTCCCACTGTTTCCATCTGGGGGCTCATGGGCTTGTGACTGCTGATCACCCCTCCCCATCTGAGGTGTATCCACCCACGTGTCATATACCGTCCCTGTATGCTATCTTGTCTGCCATCCTACCCTACCTATCCTCCACAAGCATACCTACTCTCCTTCCCCCACATCCCACTCTTACCCTACTGACACAAAAAGCCAATCGGTTCCTAGAACAACATTTGCCCCATATATAGCTGTCCATTTCACACACGTGCCTACTAGACACATGTAACCCTTTTAATATACATCACAACATACTCCAGTTTTCCTCACCCCTGTCTCTCAGGCACATGATCCTAGTATGCACATGACTCCTAAAGGTTCCAGGTACACGTGATGTGGATGACCCCATTGCACACACAGCACTACCGGTCCCTCTATGGTTACCCCATTTACCTTTATCATGATGATGATGTCACACAGCACCTTGCAAGAGTATTGTTCTCACATAATGATTGGACAGGAACTGTTGTGTTATTGTAAATAATATGCACATAGTGATGTATATGGCCAATGTACACATTTTTGCGTGTATTAATGACACATGTCTGTCTGAGGGAGTCTTGATATTACATAGGACAACACCACTACATAATACAGGTGTTGCTGGTGTTTCCCTTTTCATTCCTTTGTAATGCTTTGTTGCCACATGGGATGTTCTTGATATATCTACAGATATGTATGTATCTATTTCTGGACATAAACACTCACACATACAGCTACATGATGGAATACATTTCCTACACTGTTGAATGACTGCACTGGATGATATGTTTGTGATAAGATCTGATGTCTGTATATCTGCCTTGGCTTAGTGGTAAATCACAATAGCTGTGTGTGCAGGGTCCTGGTTTCGAGCCTTGCAGAGGCTGTTTATTTTGTTGCTGGGCAGAACAAGGCCATTGGACACGGAGTGATTAAGGCACATTAAAGCAGTTGTGAGCAGGTGTGCATGAGTTTGCATGGAGCTAAGCAATTCTAACCTCCGGTTACAGTATCTTACACTCAGTTAGCCTCTACATTGCTTTACCAGTGTAATACTCACATACTGGCGGCCAAACAGGCTTACACCCGCTTGCTCCTGCACTTGCAAATGCACTGCATTTGGTGTTTGCATCTGACACTCACACCCTTGGGTGGGAGTGAGGACTACAATATTACCTTGTGATGCCTATTACATTGGATTACATGCCTACAGTATCGGGAATGGCTGCCCATTAGGCAAAAGCATGCGGTTCGACTGTACAGAATCCGCGGCCTGTCCAGAGTTTGATTCATATTATTGGTGTGTTCCTCTTACAATCTGCAACTGTCTGGATAATACATGGGAACTGACACTCTTCAATACAAACAAGTAATTGGGTTTTGGAACCCACATCCTTCAGTCGAGTCATGCTATTGCATACCTAATATTCTATCATCTTTCTAATGTCAGTGGAATATGTGCTTTCTGTCCCTATCAGACCTCTCATACAATTGGGGAAAAATACAAACTGAATCAAGGACATGGCATAACAACATCAGGGACACATTTAAATTATTGGTGCTATTAACCTGACACATTGACAGAATCAGAGCATATGAATTCATACACATTTTCTGAGGTAAATGATGTTTATAACTCTTAACTGTTGTCATTATTCATTATGTGTAATTCACCACCTTTCCTCCAAATGTCACTAGTTTTAGGAGGGATTAAGTGGGACAGGCTTAGAAATTGAGACAAAATCAGGGACATCCCTGGAAATCGGGGACAGTTCAGAGGTATGGTCCCTATTTGTTCCCCCAATGGTTTATGTCCCTTCCAGTGGATTTGCTCTTAAAGGGTGAGAGGTATGGGCATTAGCTATGCCCATTTTGGAATATTACTTACATCCCAGGAGCAGTCCTAATATGACTGCGCCAGCCAACACCTGCACACCTAGGCCTATAATTACATACCCATATTTCCCCAACTTGCCACTCCTCTACAGCACTCATCTTTACTGTGGGTGCAGGTGGGGTATAAAAACACCACTACACACTGCCCACTCTCTCCGTGTCGGGACACATGTCGTACGTTGTGTCGACCCATGGGTTATCAGACTTGCACAACCTACTGGTCCATGTACATCTACAGCCTGGTTTGATGAATCATTACTAGGACTGCCTCTGATGATCATTAATTTTTGGTGTCCCACAAGGGACATCGATGTCTATGTTTCAAGATTAGACCTGGCAGGTCTCTCCCACTGGTAGTATCCTACCAGTGGTCTGGGAAGGAGTGGTGTGTTTACTTTTATTGTGTGTCTGTATGTCTCACCGGCCTAACTAGGGGGGTGGGAGGGTTGATGCTACGTGTTACATGTTTGTTTATTGGATGCCTCACCCCCATATGCACGGCCTGTGAACATATGTAACTCATAACTGCTGTATCATATCCTAGCTATATACGTGTATATTTACAGTCACACACACACACACACACACACACACACACACACACACACACACATATATATATATATATATATATATATATATATATATATATATATATATATGTATATATGGGTTCATGTCTATCGATCGACAACTCACTATATCGACATCCACTTCACCGACATCTAAAATAACCGACACCGCAAATCATGGACATTTAACAGGTAAGAGAATTAAATTTAGCTAATCATGCCTACCAGACATTCATAACACTACCATACTTACTAAAACATGGTAGGCATGATTAGCGAATTTAAATCTCTTACCTGTTAAATGTCCATGATTTGCGGTGTCAGTTATTTTAGATGTCGGTGAAGTGGATGTCGATACAGTGAGTTGTCGATCGATAGACATGAACCCATATATATATATATATATATATATATATATATATTTATATATATATATATATATAGATATATATATATATATATATATATATGTACGTATATACATTACTATATACAGATATATCTGTATATGTATTCATACGTGTATATTTATATTTTTCTGTCTCTATATATATATATATATATATATATATATATATATATATATATATATATATATATATATCTAACAACATAACAACATATGGGTCTATGGGTGTCTGCATATGTATATATTTATATGTGGGTATGTATCTGTATTCTGTCTCTGCATGTATACATTTGTACAACGGAGAGGTTGAGGCTTATCTCTATGTCACTAAGGGTAGATATACACACACATACCTCTACATATATACATCTACATCTGGCTATTCCATTCCTTGCCATATAGATTACACTTTGCTGCAGTAAGACCCATAGTGGGTGTGGCTGCTCATTGCGCAATGCCTCTGCCCAGTGAACATATTCGCTTACATCCCTAGGGCTGTCCATATAGGCCCACATCAGCCAACACCTGCACACCTAGACCCATAAGTAGCTACCCATAGTTCCCCCACCCGCACCTCCTCAACAGCACCCATCCTTACTCTAGGTCCTGGTCGGTTCTGGACACACCACTACACGCTGCCCACTCTCCACTTCACAGGACCCATTTCATACAATTGTCTCGACCCATGGGGTCATCAGGCTTTCCCACCCTTGTATTCTGAGTATGTATACACCCCAGCCAGAATGTTCAGTCTATCACCTTTTTTTGGTCTTGCCAATTTTGTGATGTCCCGCAAGGGACGCTCCTGTCTGTGTTCCAAGATTAGAATTCACTGGTGCACTGTGTACCTCCTTGGTTATATCCTGCTTGTGGTCTGGGGAGCAGTGGACTCTTTACATTGTTTGTGTGTATGTTTCCTGTGACCGGCTGGGGGGTGGAAGGTCATGCTACGTGTTTCATGTTTCTTGCTTGGGCCCCTCACTTCCATTGGCATAGCCTGTGAACATATGTCATTCTTGTGTGCTATTTCCTATCATAGCTGTATATCTACACACACACACACACACACACACACACACACACACACACACACACACACACACACACACACACACACACACACACACACACACATATATATATATATATATATATATGTGTGTGTGTGTGTGTGTGTGTGTGTGTGTATATATATGTATATATATATATATATATATATATATATATATATATATATATATATATATATATATATATATATATATATATATATATATATATATATATATATGGTTTCCTATGAAATCGTTGAAGTAACATTACAGCGACTCTCGGAACATCGAGACTACTACATCGAAAGCTGGAATCAGCGAAACCGTCCAGTTACAGAACATCGAGTTTACGGAACATGTATTACCATGATATCGAAGCTGAAAAGGAAACACGCCTATTTCTGTGTCATGGTAATACATGTTCCATAAACTCGATGTTCTGTAACTGGATGGTTTTCGTTTTCGCTGATTCCATCTTTCGATGTAGTAGTCTCGATGTTCCGAGAGTCGCTGTAATGTTACTTCGACGGTTTAATAGGAAACCATATATATATATATATATATATATATATATATATATATATATATATATATATATATATATATATATATATATATATATATATATATATATATATATATATATACATATACACTGCGGTGGTGGTGCTGCAGTAGTGTTGTCACCTCACAGTAAGACGTTGTCCTGTTCGATTCTCAGCTAAACCGTCTTCTGTGTGGAGACATGCGTGAATGGGCATACCTTCGTAGAAGGTTGTACATCAGGGCTGGCAACTCGGTACGTAAAAATCTGCTGCCAATCAGTAGCGGACCAGAGTTCCACTGTGGCGACCCCTAACCGGGAAAAGCCAAAAGATACAACAACAACATATATATATATATATATATATATATATATATATATATACATACGTATATATAACTATATATATATATATATATATATATATATATATATATATATATATATATATATATGTGTGTGTGTGTGTGTGTGTGTGTGTGTGTGTGTGTGTCTGTAAAGCAATGTGTACCCCACGCAAACGCACTTACACATGCTTACTGGTGTTTATATATGCTTAAACCTGCTTACTAGTGCCTTATTCATTATGACACTGACACTTCACTCCAGTCAATTTTTAGTTGATATTTTGCAGGTTATATAGCGGACACATGTCGCAATATGCTCATGTACAGATTACTGATGGTAAATGGTATGTAATGCAGTGGAATTTGGTACAGGAATGTCTGTTTATTAGGTGGTTGCTTTAACCAATACACTATTGTTGTGCTGCTTCATTTTTATATATACCCATATACCCTTGGCTCCTGGTTCCACAAACACACACCCCAATGCCTCCCTAACACTGCAGTCTTCCATTCTCCAGTTGGAATCGCGGTGTATCCACACCACTACACATTGGCCACTCCCTACTCCTGCAGACCCATCCCATTGGTTTACTTACTCCACGTATCCTCAGAACTCCCAAACATTTAGTCCACAAACATTGGTGACATGAGTGACCAAACAAATACTATTTGCAATTTTCGGGTTGTCCCACATGGGACACACATGTGTTTATGTCAAGATTAGACTCTATACTTCATTACATCCTTACTCCCGTTAACATAACACTACAATAAATTAATAAGTATGACTATGTGGTAATGCACACGTTACCCATGAGAGCCTAATTATGTATGTGTTCTGTGTATTTCTTTTACAAATAGGCCAGTTTAGTAATTGGCGTTGCCGTAGCAGGCAGATCACAGGAATGATTCCATGTGTGGGAATGTCCTCACATTTGATTTTTTTCAGCACAGCACTGACTTTGGACATTGTACACACTTCTGCATTTTAGCAGTTTTGTCCCGTCCCTCTTATGCACAACCTATTATTCTATCTACTGTCAAGGTTTGTAAGGGCACATTCATGTTATTTATGTCTGCAAATGGAATTTATGTGTTACAGAGAATGTACTTCTACATACTGATGTCTGCATGTATGTATGCATATATACTTATAACAAATTCGCTGACCTCCACGGGATGGTCCAATTAGAACCAGCCCGTCCAACCCTGGCATGCCTGGCTTCAAAATTTCATACCCATAATTCCTCCACCCCACCCATGCTCAACATACACGCATACCATCCATTGTCCACTTGTTATCGCAGCCATGACACGCCTCCACACATTGCCCTCTCCTGAGCATTAGGGGCCCTACACGTATGTTGTCCCAACCCATGTATTCTCAGGCTCTCCCACCATTTAGTCCTTGAACATACCCGCTCTTGCTTGTGTAATGGTCAGATGGCCAAATTGTCTATCAATCTTTGGGTAGTCCCACCAGGGACTACCCTGTGTGTGTAAAGTAGACTTAGCAGATCAAAAATGTTACTCCCACTGGTAATATCCTGCCTGTGGTGTGAGTAGCAGTGCTTTGCTCACTCCTGCCCAGCTTGATATGACATACGCTGACAGTGCTATATAATACTGGGGTTGCTGTTGATTCCCTTCTCATTCCTTTTGTATGCTTTATTGTTACGTTGTTCTTTCTTCATATATATATATATATATATATATATATATATATATATATGTGTGTGTGTGTGTGTGTGTGTGTGTGTGTGTGCATATATATATATATATATATATATATATATATATATATATATATATATATATATATATATATATATATATAGATAGATAGATATAGATATATATATATATATATTTATATATATATATATATATATATATATATATATATATATATATATATATGTTATATATCTGTACATACGTATATACATTTCCTATGCTGGGCATTGCTTAGACCCACGCAAGCACACTCAGACTTGCTTACTGGTACTTATATGTGTTTACTGTTGCTTATTTGTGCTTACACCTGCTTACTAGTACCTTATTCATTATGACAGTGTCACTTTGCTTGACTGATATTTAAGTTAAATATCTCATGTGATACTCTTATAGGTTCATAGGTTCATTGGTAGGTACTAAGCTATTGGCTCTAGGGCCTATATAAGCCTAGCCAAAAGGTACCCTGGCTTTCACCACCCAACAAAATTATTTTCCTGTGCCACTGTCGAGCAGAGCTACAGAAGTGATCCCAGGGGTGAATTCTCCCATCCAATTAACAAGATTTTTCTTGAAAAGTGCTAATGAGGAGCTTTGTTTGATATAGATAGGTAGTTTGTTTCAGAGTATGGGAAGTCTCTGGGACAGGAATATATCCCTCCAGTATGTTCTGTTTACTGTGGTGACAAGGTTTCGGTCCCTAGAGTGTGTAGCTCGTAGGGATTGGGATTTCTTTAAGTGGAGCACGTCTAAAAGCTCTGGATTTGACATAGCTTTGTGTGTTAGGCAGTGATCGCCTCTGAGTAAGCGATATGTGACAAGAGTAAAGCTGTCGTTTTTTGAGACGGTCTGTGTAGGGCATCTGTTTGAGGCCAGTAATCCTCTTTGTGAGGTATTTCTGCGGCCTTTCCAGTTGTTGTAGATATCTTATGAGGTACATACCAAAAGGGGCATTGCACTCTATAATGGGTCTAATGAGTGACGAGTAGAGGGGAACAATGACCTCTTTTTTCCTGGATGAGAAACCTTTTGTGATGAGGGGTGCCACATCGAAGGATTTCCTGACTACTGTGGTGATGTGATTATCAAAGGAGATACTACTGTCCACCTGTGTCCCAAGGTCTCTTATCACACTTTCGGTGTTAAGTAGACTACCACCTATGTGGTAGTTCATGGGTACAGAGTTTTTACCAAAAGGGATGACAATGCACTTTTTGGCATTGAGCTTGAGCCAATGGCTTTGACACCAGACATCTGTCTCAGCAAGGCCCTTTTGTAGGATGCCCACATCTTTTGGAGTTTTGATTATAGCTCCTAGTTTGCAGTCATCTGCAAACTACATTAGCCAAAGACCTTCTGTGTTAACCTGTAGTTCAGAGAAGTAGATACCAAACAGAAGAGGACCCAGGACTGAACCCTGTGGTACTCCACTTGTCACTGGTCTGAAGTTGGATTTGGAGTCTGCTACTTTCACAGTGTGGGTTCTGTCAGTGAGCCAGTTGGCAACCCATCTTGTGACATAGGGATTTATACTTAGTTTAGTGAGTTTATCTATAATTCCTGAGTGGGGGATGATGTCAAAAGCCTTGGTGAGATATAGATAGGCTGTGTGAACCACCTTACCCTTATCTATGGCTTTGGTGACTGCTTCAAAGAAGTCTATCAGGTTTCGGAGAAGTGATCTGCCTTTTACAAACTGGAACTGGGTGGGGTCCTGAGTTGGAGATTATCAATGTCATTGTTTATAAGTTCCATGATGATATGTTCCATAGCCTTGCAGATCAGGTTCGTTAGGCTAATGGGGTGGTAGTTTCTGGGGTCTGTGGTGGCACCCCTTTGTGGATTGGGATAACCATCACTGTGCACCATTCAGTGGGCACATAGCCTGAGGTCAGGCTATGATCGAATATGGTACTTAGGTGGGGTGCCAGTTTGTTCTGTAGTTCATGTAGAACACAGCCTGGGATGTTGTCAGGTCCCATGGATGCTGTGTTCTTGGCTTTGGATAGTGTGTTTTTTACCTGTGCAGCCGTGATTACAGGAACTTTGCATTCTTCTAGTATAGAGATGGGCCCTTTAGGGGATGACAGGGGAGTAAAGTTAGCACTCAACCTATCTGCCAGGATGTTGGCAATATCAGTTGGTTCTGTATATTTAGTGCCATTGTGCTGTAACTCAGAGCAGATCTGAGTGTTGCCATTGAGATTCTTGACATAGTTATAGAATGCTTTGTGGTTGTCTTTAGAGTCAGTGGTGATTTTGTTTTCATAACTAGCTCTGGAGGATTTTATGAGGGATCTCAGCTTCTTACTGAGGATGACCATGGAGTTTCTCCAATCATGGTATTTTACTCTTTTTTGCAACAGTTTCTTTCTTCTGTTGTAGAGTTTGTTTATGGCAGGGGACCACCAGATCAGCTTCCTTTTTTTGGAGGATAGCATCTTGGTTCTGTTAGGGATTACATGATCCATGCACTCGTGCAAGTGCTTATAAAGTGCATTTGTGTAGGATTCAGCAGTCATACCTCTATTGTCCGTCAGCATGGGTGTTGTGAAGTTTGCCACTTCTGTCTTAAGAAGGGTGAAGTTGGCTTTGGAGAAATTTTTTACTGTGGTTTCCCTAATGGGGGGTGGGGGAGGGATGTGGACGTCTAGGGTGGTCGGATCTGACCAACGAGAAATTGACCTCTGGTGTGGAGCACCGGTTGCCCATGTTAGTAATAACCAGGTCTAGGATATTGCTGCCCATGGTGGGGGTGTGGATAAGTTGAGCCAAGACACTGGAATTTATGAATTCCAGAAAACGTTGAGCACAAGAGTTGGTACATGAGTAGTTTTCCCAGTTAATGGTGGGGTAGTTGAAATTAGCCGTTATTAGGGTGTTAGGTCGTACCCTAATATTTTCCAGTGTATCAAGAAATGAGGAGTGGGAATCCTGGGGCATGGTGGGGGAACTGTAGCAAGCTACAATTTGTATTGCAGTCTTGCCCAGAGTTAGTTGCACTTGGATAATCTCGGATGCATTATGCTGAGCAACTAGCCTGGAGGTGTGGATATCCTTAATGAATATGGGCACGCCTCCACCTTTAGTGTTTCGGTCCAGGTTAGGTGGCTGAAAGGTGTGGTAAGAATTATAGCTTGGTAATGCAGGGGTACTCTCTGGAGCCTTGAACCAGGTCTCTTTCACTGCACAGATGTCGATGTTCTCCATTTTAAGGAGTGCCTCGAGTGAGTGCATTTTGAGGTTTAGACTTCTAGCATTGAGTAGCAATACCCTCAGATTCTTCTTGCTTGTACCTGTTATGGTGATGAATTTGTCATTTAAATCTTGCCTAAAAAGGCACTATAGGGGTGGCTAGAGCCTTAGCCAGTATCCGGAATCCCAGGGGTGACAGGTGCAGGCCATCTCTGGCAAAGCATTATGGTGTGTCAATCATGTCATCCCAGGCAGACAGATACTGGATCCCCTTAGAATGGCACCAGAAGCTTAGCCAATTGTTGAAGTCAATCATTTTGTCCTTGTACTGTGGTATCATTCTGGGTGATGACAGGATGCTACTCAGGGCTAGGGTCATACCTGCTTGGGTTACAAGATTGGATAGCTCCTCCATATCCTTTTTCATGTAGTCCAGGGAGGTATGTTTCAGGTCATTCACACCAACATGGACAATGACAGAGTCATATTTGTACTTGTTGTGGAGTGACCTGGATACATGCATTATGTGGTGGATCCTGGCACCCAACAGGCAGCTGACTGTAACTTTCTCCTTGTTTAGCCTGGTGAGTGGAACATCAGTGTGGCTGACTACAGAGTCGCCTATGACTAGAGTGTTGGGTACATTGTTATACCTTATGGGCTGTGGTTGAGTAGCACACTGAGTTTGTGGGATATGTGTCATTTGGGTTGTTTTGGGGGGGGTGGAGGTTGCTTGTGTTTCTGCTTTAAAGGTCCCTGTTGCTTGGGCAGATTTTTACTGAGAGCCTCCATGAATGTAGGTGTGTGATTTGTGTTTCTATTTGTGTGTTTTGGTGGTGTAGGTTTTGAGGGACTATGTGCTGAGTGTGGTGTGATGCAAGTGTTTACCTTCTCCTCTTGACTGTCTAGTCCAGTCTTAGGTGAAGATAGCTTTGCTTCCAGTTTGGCTATATAAGTGCATCTCTCACAGGTTGTAGTGTTGGGTGGTAGGAGGAGAGAGTTGTCTGTACATGAGGCAATTTCTGCATTGGCCCAAGATGCCCAGATTCATCAGGTCAACAGGAGAAAACACCGGGAGCTGACCCATAGGCATGCCTGGATAGTTGCTTATTTGTTAAGTACTAGAAACTGTTTTCCTCTAGACAGTGAGGAAAGTTGAGTGCTGTAGTAATTTGTAGCTTATTTAGTGCTTACAATAAGTTCTGAACAAGTGCTGAGCTCAAAGAAACAGACTTGAGTGCTGAAACTAAAAAACTGGCTAGTTCTAAGAAAAAAATTAAGCTAGAAGTCTTCCCTCCAACACAGAAAGGCATGGGGCTTAGAAGCCCACAAATAGTCCTGGACACAGCAAATCTGTATCCAGACTAGACTACCCACAGGAAAGGCAGGAAACAAGCTTATTTTTTTTAAGTGGAAAGAGAGAAAGTAGGAGCAGAAACTAAGCTGATTGGCCTTCTCAAATGTTCTCCCTGTATTAGGTAGAATGAGGTAATAACTTTAGACTGGGAAGAGGGTCCCAGATCAAATTTACAGTAGGGGTAGGCAACTGCAAAGCCACCTCAGTCAGCCAATGACCTTAAACAATTCTCTCTCACTGAAATGCCTGATGGCTTTGGCTAAACCAAGATGTTCCTGAACATGTGCTCAGACACACAGCCTCTACAAACACTAGGCCCAAACACAAGCCTGACTATGGACAATGTTACAAATATCCACAATACTTAGAAAAAAACTGCAGAAATGTTTCTCGCAGCAGAAAAGCAGCAGTGAGCCTTTAAATGAAAGTTTTAAACAGCTAAAGGAGCCTCTAGAGAAAGCTTTTAACTGCAAACAAGTTATCAGAATCAAACAACCCAACAGATGCTTAATAAAAGTAGACAATTTCCAGTTAATACCTCACAAACAGTGAAACTAGCTAGAAAAATATACAGTAGACAAAGTGCTATAAATAACCCGAAAAAATAAGCAAATGAGAAGGATACTATATGTTATATATTATAGATCGGAGTTTGCTCAGTATCCTTCCTTTGATTAGCTCAGTGTGAAATGGCAGAAACATTCACAAACTTAACTTCTTAGGTAACAGAAAGGTGAAACCTGAGACAACTTTAAAAAAAAAAGCTCAAAAGAACCAGTGAGGTGCTTAGTCTAAGCTGTAGTCCAGGTGACCTCAGTCAGCCAATGACCTTAAACAATTGAAATGCCTGATGGCTTTTCCTAAACCAAAATGTTCCTGAACAAGTGCTCAGACACACAGCCTCCACAAACACTAGGACCAAACACAAGCCTGAATATGGACAATACTACAAATATCCACACTACTTAGAAACAAACTGCAGAAATATTTCTCACAGCAGAAAAGCAGCAGTGAGCCTTTAAAAAAATTTTAAACAGCTAAAGGAGCCTCTAGAGAAAGTTTTAACTGTAAACAAGTTATCAGAATCAAACAACCCAACAGATGCTTAATAAAAGTGGACAATCTCCAGTTAATACTTCACACACAGTGAAACTAGTTAGAAAAATATACAGTAGACAAAGTGCTATAAATAACTTGAAAAAATAATCAAAAAAACAGAATACTTAATGATATATATTAGAGATCCGAGTTTGCTCAGTGTCCTTCCTTCGATTAGCTCAGTGTGAAATGGTTTTACAGCAAAACGACATTCATTCCACCTGGAAAATGATATATGCTATTGTTGGGCTTGAACCGTGAATGCCTGTTCATGAGGCGGATGCTCTAAACACTACATTATTGACATTTATGTTGATTCCACATGTTTTTCTCTATTTGAATGAATATGATGTGTAAGCTATGCTTGGCAGAGGGCAACGACGCGCAAACACGCCGCACTTTGCTTACACCTTCAATATTGCAGCAATTCAAATGTATAATAGAAACATGAGGAATCTAACTGTAAAAGTTCTAGGGACAGGGCTCAACATTCCACTACCTGCTTGTGTGTTTACTACTTCGATTTTATTTCACTGTTTGTGGATGCTCTTGTATGCTTAGCATACATTCCGGTATCCACGGACACTGAATTACTGACTTACTATTAGCAGTGGGCTCTACTAGTAGGCATAGTAGGTTTTGTAACTTTTGAGGGATGTTTACGCCTCCGTAGAGCACTTGTACACGCCCCCTGCACTTGCACACATTTTCTGTGCATGTCGTGGGTGTGGCAGCATGCCCACATACATATTCATATGGTGCTGCTGTGCCATCTGTAGTGAGGATGCTCGGCGCAAGGCTAACAGCGTCCTTGAGCCAAGCTTCTTGAATCCCGGGGAATGTCTGTTAATCATCTACCCCAAGCATTAGTGGAGTTCATTCTAGCATTTTCATGCAGTGTGCTATAGAGACATCACCTTTGCATGGTTATGCACTGAAAGGTTTTTGAGGGCTATACAAGATGGTAACTGCATCACAGGTGTCTGATGCTATTTAAGTTACTGGTATGCTTTTGCTATTTTTGACTGACAGTATTTCATTAGAGCTTCTCACACCTGTCTTACTGTGAAGGTTTACCACTAAAAGCCTTGATTTGTAGTGTGAGATCATGCCAAAAATTTATACCAAAGTATTCAGATAACCCTTGGAAGGAAATAGCCTATGTAATTTTTTTATTTATTTTGTGCATTCATTAAATAAAAGAACTTGGCTTCCTGACCAGTTTGCACACAGGGCTGGGGTAAATGTAAAATACATAAAACATACAATAAATTTTTAAAAAACATATGGGCAATTTAGTGTAGCCAGTTAACCAACATGTTTTTAGGAGCTGGGTGCAAATCAAATCAGAATACCGTGAGAAAATTTATGTAGATAAGGGAGAATATGCAAAACATCACAAAGGGTTTAGTGGTATGTGTGTGTGTGTGTGTGTGTGTGTGTGTGTGTGTGTGTGTGTGTGTGTGTGTGTGTGTGTGTGTGTGTGTGAGTGTGCGAGTGTGCATATACATATATATATATATATATATATATATATATAGAGAGAGAGAGAGATAGATATAACTAGATAGACAGATAAAGATATATACCTATACATACGTACTCCTTACAGACTTCAAAACTGAAAAATCATTTAACAGAAAAAAACTGTAAAACTGAGAAGTACTGAAAAAAAGAGTCCATCAAAATAACTATCACCAGAATTCCACATCCCCAACCAAAATGCATTTCTAAGTCTGTAGGAAAAGTAATAACATACATGTACTGGTGTATTTTCCATAAATCTTCATTACCTATTTGAGTTTTTAGGACACCTGCATAAACCACGGTGTGCCATGTGGATTCTGAGCTATTCATGCAGCTCTGCTTTTGCATGCTACATATTACTTCTTTGCATATCTGCTTTACATGGTCATTCTTGGACTGATAACATAGCTGTATTGTATTATATTCCTTACTAGCAAGTCTCTAGTAATACTTTCTGACACAGGATAAATGTGCTGATACTTACCTTGTACATGATATATATGCAAATGAAAATTATTCTCTCTCACCCCTTCTGATTTATCATTCTTTATTTTTGCTTGTAGCTCCAATGTATTAAGAAACTGTGCTATACTATTGTCTAATGACATCTTGGTAAGTAAAAACAGACATTGCACTGAGCTGTGCTTTTTTGCCTCTCTCCATCGGTTACTGTATAGCACATTTGGTCTCTCTTGTACCTTCACCTTCATTTTTCAGCACGTTATTCTCTTCAAAAATGTATTACCAATGTGAAAGCCTTTAGCTGTATCTTTTCTTAAATCTGTGACTAGTTTATTTATTTATTTATTTTATTTTATTTTATTTTACATTTGTTAACTGGGAAAGTCCAACTTGGAACGAGCCAGTTTTCAGCAGAGGCCCGTGGAGAAATGCTCCAGACTAGTAACAGCTGTCTTTTCACTAGCATCACTTGAAAATGTTCTGCTTCATGTGAGCATTCTTTGCCTAGATTTTTGACAATATTCACTCAGATTCTGTTTTAACAGAGTAAAATAAGTAAGCAATGCTTCTGTTTCTAACTAAGCTCTCAAGGTTTCTGTGGGAAAATATAGTTGTGTTTACTGCAAGCTGCCAAAAAATGCTCATATCTTCAATGACATTCATTTACATCATCAGTTAAAAACAAGTTTTTTGATGTATAGTGAAACTATGTGATAATATGAGTCTCCTGACATGCTAATGTAACAATAACCATACTTAATTTATAAATATAAAAAAGTTACCTTTTAATGTTATATAGATTGGGTTGCTTTGAGATGATAACTTCAAACTGCTCCATGACCGGTACATACATGTATAATTTCCTTCTCCAGTTTCATTGATTGATATTTGAAATTGAAAGATACGTTGTCCATACTGTGCTTCTTTCTTCTGAATGGCATTGCCTTCTTTACACAATATGTAATCTTTTGCATTTTCGTTGGATTGTACTATACAGCCAATAGTTTGCCAGCTGCCTAAGTTTGTTTCTGAAGAGGACAGCTTTACTTTTGGAGCAGGTAGTGTTCCTAAAACAGTAAAGATATGTAAAGGTAATAAATAGCATTTCAACAAGTCCTTTTAATAGGTCAATATATATTAATGCCAAGTCAGATTTCTTGCTAAGTTAGTTGGCCAAATAATTTTCATAAACATGGCCATAGTATAGTTTTCCATAACAAATAATACACAAAATACCTTATGCAAATCGATCAGAACATTAGTATCAAATGAATGTTTTTTTGTTTTTTTTTAATTTATGAAATCACTCAAACTTCTGAAAATGTTGCCAGGGAAAAGAATAAGGTGAGGAACATTTTACAGTAGCAACTGCTTTACTAAAATATATATCAGGATATGCTAATGTTTTAATATTCCGGTTGTTTTTATTATTTTCAAAATATCTCAGAAGCAAGTATAAGATCAACAGCACATCTCTTAGAATGGGAATTGCACAAGTGTGATACTGGATTGTGAACAGATAGATCTGAGCCTGAAGTTTGCCAGGGAATCTGCATATAAAACATTATAAATAGATATTCAGTAATATGGTCATACTACAACAGACCATCTCTGTTAACAAGAAAATGATTAAGAAAATCTAAATTGACCAGTTGTACAACAGTACCATCCAATGAATGTGCACATCCAACTTACTTGGCATAATATAGCCAACTACCTGTAGCTTTGTACACCTAGGTAGATAAAATGTTAGAAGGAAAATGTAATAGGAGTAGAGTTGACACATTATGTAATAAAAATAAAGTTATAGGTCAGATCCAGGTGAATAATAATAAGTGGTTCCTCATACATTGGAATGACCCTTGTCTAAATGTTATAAGTCATATTTTTTCCTGATGAGGCCTGTTGTATACATTTACCTTTGTCTGTATTAATTTTAGCTTCTTGAAGGGGACCAGTTAATAAAAGTCTCAATAATGCAGAAACAATTAAAAAGTACCTATAGTTTCTAGGATGGCAGGCAGTGTTATACAGTGTGATCATAATCTATCCCTGGGGAATAGCATCTCCAGCAGTTACCTCTGGTAGTATCTGGCTGCAGTAGTCCACTGATACTTGCAGTGGGTTTTAACAATGAATAAAAACACAGTATTCCTAACCAAAGATACGTTTAATACTTGTTTTTAGGCTATAATGAGCAGTGCTGTTACCATTCCCTAGAAATTCTTGTTGACATCTACCTTTTCAAATGTCTTCCAGAAGAAGAGCAGTCACTTAGCTGAGCAAGTGGATATAGATAGTTCCACCATTTAACTATGATGTGGTTGGTAGGCAAATTTCAGGACTTGCATTGTGAAAAGGTTAAACATAGCGATGGTCACCTTGCACATAAACAACTTTCTTTCTTACCATCCACATTTAAATATCTTATTGTAATAGTAAGAACATCCAATGATTTCTCTATCACCATCTGGCAATTAGCATAGAAGATTAAGTTTGATTCCCTCAGCACTCTCAGCAAGTCACTTAAGGTTCTGGGTGGCCCCTGAAAAGAGATAAATTACCAAAACTTCGAATTTCATATGGTTGAGACCATATGATCAAAGTTTCAGAATCTTGACATTCCGAAGTAAATCCAAAAAAAAAAAAAAACAACAACTTTCTCAACATTTATGAAGGGGGGCAAGCCTCCCCTCCCTACAAATATGACTCAGTCATTGTACATGCTGGTGTGAATGACCTGAGACGTACCTCCCTGGACTACATGAAAAGAGACATAGAGGAGCTCTCTGATCATGTAGCCCAGGCTGGTATGACCCTGACCTTGAGCAGCATCTTACCCTCACCTAGAATGATGCCACAGTACAAAGAAAAAATGATCGATTTTAACAACTGGCTAAAATTTTGGTGTCATTCAAAGGGGATCCAGTGTCTGTCAGCCTGAGATGACATGCTCGACAAGCCACGTTGCTTCGCTAGGGACGGCTTGCACCTGTCACCACTGGGCTTTTGGATATTGGCAAAGGCTCTTGCCAACCCCATAGTGCCTTTTTTAGGCAAGGCTCAAAAGTCAAACCCACCCCCATAGACAGCACAAGGAACAAGAAACTCAGGGTAATGCTGCTAAACGCCAGAAGTGTTAACCTCAAGATGCACGCACTCGAAGCTCTCCTCAGTATGGAGAACATCGATATCTGTGCAGTGACAGAAACCTGGTTCAAGGCTCCAGAGAGAACCCCAGCACTACCAGGCTATACCTCATATCATGCTTTTCGGCCCCAAAACCTGGACCGAACCACAAAAGGAGGGGGAGTTTCCATATTTATCAAAGATATCCACACCTCCAGGTTAGTGGCATTGCATGAAGTATCGGGCACCATCCATGTGCAACTAACAGTGGGCAAGACTGCTTTTCAGTTTATAGCATCCTACAGACCACCCTCTCAAAGTCAGGAATCCCACTCGGCTTTCCTGAAAACATTGGAGAACATGAAGATCTCTCCGAACACCATTATATTGGGTGACTTCAACTACCCAAACATTGACTGGGAGCACTACTCAAGCCCCAGCACCTTAGCCCAAAGGTTCCTGGAAATTATAAACTCAAATGCTATGGAACAACTAGTCACCACTCCCACAAGAGGGGACAGTATACTAGACCTGATCATTACCAACACGGGGACTCTATGCTCCACACCAGAAGTATATCCCTCATTGGTAAGATCAGACCATAAATTAATTTCACTGGATGTCCACATCCCGACCCCACCCCCAGCCCAGAAAACCAGTGAAAAACTTCTCAAAAGCGAACTTCTCACTTCTCAAAACCAAAGTGGAATCCTTCAAGGCCCCAGGGCCAGTGGAAACTACGGCCCAAACTGCAGAATCCTATATAAACGCATTCTACGGACATCTCCAGGAATGCATGGATCATGCTATCCCAAACAAAACCAAGACCCAATCATCCAAAGGCAGGCGTCCAGTCTGGTGGACCCCTGCCATAAATAAACTGAACAACAGAAGGAGGAAACTACTACATGATAGAGCAAAATCCCTAATAGGGAAGGCATCTCTGATCAGTACTAGCAAAAAATTACGATCCCTCATAAGATCCTCCAAGGCCAGCTTCGAGAGAAAAATTGCACAGGACACCAAAGACAATCATAAGGCTTTTTTCAGTTATGTTAGAAACCTGGGATGCAACTCCCAGACTTGTTCTGAGTTGATTCTAAATGACATAAAATACACTGAACCGACAGACATCGCCAATATCCTGGCAGACAGGTTAAGTGGAAACTCCCCCCACCTCCCCCCCAAAAGAGCAAGTATCTATCCCGGCAGAGGGCTGCCTCCCAAACATCTCTGATGCTCAGGTGAAGGCTGCCCTCTCCAAAGCAAAAAACACTGCTTCCATGGACCAGATGGCATCCCAGGTTGCATCCTACATGAACTCCAAGAGGAACTAATCCCTCAAATAAAACAGCTATACAATCTCACCCTCACTACAGGATATGTGCCCACAGAATGGCGTACAGCAACAGTGGTCCCACTCCACAAAGGTGGAGCCTCTACGGACCCTGGAAACTATCGCCCCATAAGCCTGCCTAGCTTAGTCTGTAAGGCTATGGAGAGGATCATCATGGAGCTCATAAACAAAGACATTGGGGACCTACAGACACTAGATCCTACCCAGTTCAGCTTTGTCAAGGGCAGATCCTGCCTTTTGAACCTGGTTGACTTCTTTGAAACAGTCACCAAAGCCATAGATGAAGGGAAGGTAGTCCACACAGCCTGTCTGGACCTTGCAAAGGCATTTGACACAATACCCCCACTCGGGCATCATAGATAAGCTATCCAGCTTAAATATAAACCCCTATGTCACAAGATGGGTCGCAAACTGGCTCAAAGACAGAACCCACAGAGTGAGAGTTGCTGGAGCCATGTCAGACTCAAAACCGGTCACAAGTGGTGTCCCACAGGGTTCTGTCCTGGAACCACTCTTGTTCAGTATATACTTTTCCAAGGTACAGGCAAACATGGGAGGACTATGGCTCACCAAGTTTGCAGACGACTGCAAACTGGGTGCCATAATCAACTATCCAGCTGACACAAGCATCCTTCAAAAAGGTCTCACAGAGACAGATAACTGGTGCCAGCGCCATGGTTTAAAGCTAAATGCCAAAAAATGTATAGTCATACCCTTTGGCAAAAACAATGTGCCCACAAATTACCACATAGGTGGAAACCCATTAAGTACAGAGAAAGTTATTAGGGACCTGGGGACCCAAGTTGATAGCAATCTCTCCTTTGAAAACCACATTGCCAAAGTGGTTAGAAAGACCTTCTACATAGCCCACCTCATCACGAAGGGTTTCACATCTAGATCAAGAGAGGTAATCGTGCCCCTTTATTCATCCCTCATCAGGCCCATCATAGAATACAATGCCCCTTTGGGATGTACCTTACCCGACACCTGCAGCAATTAGAAAGACCCCAAAAGTATCTCACCAAGAGGATCAAGGGTCTCAAACAGATGCCATATGCTGCTCGGTTAAAAAAACTCCAGCTCTACTCAGTTGCATACCGCCTACTTCGAGGCGATCTATGCCTGACATACAAAGCTATGTCAAATCCAGAATTAATGGACATGCTCCACCTCAGTAAATCTAAATCCCTTAGAGCCACACGCTCGAGGGACTTGAACCTCAGCACAAAAATAAATAGAACTTGCTGGAGGGACAGGTTCATAACCCAGAGGCTCCCTTCGCTCTGGAATAGAATTCCAGTTCATGTGAGGCAGAGCACCTCACTGAATCTCTTCAAGAAGAATCTCGATAGGTGGATGGGGGATCGTACGTTTGTCCCAGGGATTACTCCCGTGTCACTATTAGACAGAGGCATAGTAAAATAAACCTAAAAAAGGGCACAGTATACTCAAATCAAGGGGTGGCGTAAGCCATACAGAATCGGGCTAGGCTTATAATTGCCCCAGGGCAGATAGCCTAGTATGAACCTATGAACCTATGAATCCCCCACACACCGCTACTTAAATATACCAACTTCGAGATTGCACTACAGAGAGGAAAAGGGAAATCTCCTGTTGCGCTGTATGCAGATCTCCATTCAGAATTTCGAAGTTCTAAAAGTTTGCTCAAATGGTCTCGACCATATAGAATTTGACGTTTTAGGAATTCAAAATTCTGAAGGGAACCTATATATATATATATATATATATATATATATATATATATATATATATATATATATGTGTGTGTATAAATATGTATCTGTGCATGTACTGGACAGCACAGTGGTGCAGCAAATAGCATTGTCACCTTACAGCAAGACGTTCCTTGGTTCATTTCTGTGTGTGTGTGTGTGTGTGTGTGTGTGTGTGTGTGTGTGTGTGTGTGTGTGTGTGCATGTGTGCATGCGTGCGTGCGTGCGTGTGTGTGTGTGTGTGTGTGTGTGTGTGTGTGTGTGTGTGTGTGTGCGTGTGTGTGCGCCTGACTGTAGGGTGTGTATATGTGTGTGTATGTCTTTTATGACAAAGATCATCCAGGTTAAATTTATGAAGAAATATTTGCTCAATTTGGAGATGTAGCAGATGGACAACTTCTGAGGAAAGTAGTTGAGAACAGCCATTGCTGATCATAGCCTGATATCAAGTAACCATAACTGAATCAAAAACATGTATAACACAAAATTATTCTAACACTGATTTTATAAATCCCAGTCAAATATTATCTGTATCAAGTAAACAAATACACCTCCAGATCATATCTCACTTTGTAACAAAAAATGAGTGGCTTACCTAATATTTATTTACTTTTTTATTTGTCTTTATTTAGCAGGAGAGTCCAAGTGGGTAATGCCCATTTTCAGCGGAGGCCTGGGGAGAAAAGCTCTATTTGCTTGCATTGCATTATACTAAGTTCCAGTTTATCGCAGAGTGTATACATTTATACATTCTAAGGTTTTGCAGAGACAGAAGTTGCTAAAGAGAAAGCCCACATGCAACTTAATAGATTTAACAGGCAGCAGTTATGTATAAAAATTGTTTTGTTATTTCAATGAGAGGTTGAGAGAATTATATTTAAGGAGAGTATTTGGAGAGTGTTGTATGGTAATTAGAAAGTCTTAATCTAGTGATGAACATGGGCAGAACTGGTTAAGATGTTATTTAAGAAGTGGTTTAAAGCTATTGAGTTTTTCAGAGAGCTTTATTTGTGTGGGGATACTATTTCAGAGTTTAGCATGGTACTGGGAGTAGAGCAAGTCTCCTGTAACATTAATTGACTTACATGTGAGTAGTAAGAATTTGTTACTAGAATGGAGGTCCCTTGCTGGACAGTAGGACAGTAAGAAGTTTAGTAGAGCAGTGCATTTTTCTAGATGCTGAATGAGTTTGTGTGCTGTAGTTAGTTGTGACTATGTTAGGTAGTTGTGTAGTTCAAGCCAGTTTAATTGATGTAAGCTATGACAATGGTGGGGCCTATAAGGGAGAATGGTGCTAAATTTAACTATTTTATTGCAGCAAATGGCAAGTTTCTTTCTTTGAGTATTGTTTAAGTTTGTTAAGATAGAAGCGGCATATAAAAGAGTTGGCAATGAAAAGGTGGTGGCTAGAGTTTGTCTTGCAGAATCTGTAAGAAATCCATTGATCCTATAAAGGGACCCTAGTTTCTGGTGTGTAGAGTTAATGGTGTGCAGTATATGCTAGTCATATTTGAGATTGGAATCTGTTATAATGACTAGTAGACGTTTACTGTGCATTGCAGTCTCAATGACAGTATTATTTGATGACTTTATGGTAAAAGATTGCTTTCCTTGGCAACATTTTATGGTAAAAGGTATTAACTAAGTTTTCTAAGGGTTGAGAAGGAGTTTTGATTCTTTGAGCCAGGTTTCTAAATAGGCAAAAGATTTTTGAGTAATGTCTTGGAACTTATTTATTGTTGAGGTTGCACATATTAAGGTTGAGTTGTCTGCTTACTGAAATAAACTAGCATGGTGAGTGGAGATGTGAAAGTTATTAATAAATATATTAAATAGGACAGGAGAGAGAGTGGTGGTCTTGCCATTGTGGAATAGATTATTTAGTAATGACCAAAAATGTTTTGGGTTGTTTTGATGTTTATGTTGCAGGTTGGTATAGTATGTTTGTTTGTCCTGTTTGACATGCCCCCGGATTTACTAATCTTCTGTGCAGGACTAGTCTTGTCCTGCATGGAAGCGGATGCTTAGGAGCAGGATGGCAGCGTGCCATGCATAGTAATGAAGGCTCGCTGCCCATGCTCCCAGGTTTACACGGAGTGTGTACGAGTGCAGGGGGTGTGCCTGAGAGTAGAGCTCTCAGAATAAACATGCCCCTGCAATGTTGAACAGCAGAAAGTGGAAATAAATGAGCTTGACCACTCATAGGTGTCCACATATCCCCACCAACAGTCCCCCATGTGTACAACAGCAACAGGACATAAAAATCAAAAGAAGAAATCCCTGTATTGTCTTCTAAAACTCCGAGTACAGCTAACCGTAGGTGCGCAGGTGTGCCCATTATGCAGCTACGGTTAAAGCAGCATAAAAGGCTGAAGAGGATAACAAGGACAATATATGCAAATGAAGCATCTCAGCAATAATGTAGTGGGCAGAGCGTTCACCTAACGAGCAGGCATTCCCAGTTCGAGTCCCAGTGCAGCACAGCCTGTTTTACATGGAAAAGTATGGTATAAGCAATATTTGTATTGCAAAACTGCTAAATAACATATATTTATGAAATGGACTACTGCGGGAAATGTACATGTGAAGAGACAGTATCATAATGAAGAAGGCAGCAGTAAGCAGGTGTAAGCACAGATAAGCAGTAGTAAGCATATGTAAGCACCAGTAAGCATGTGCAAGTGCATTTGCATGGGGGTAAGCACTGCTGACACAGATTAAGCAAAGGAGAAGCTAACTGAGTGTAAGAAACTGTGACCGGAAGTTAGCAGTGCTTACCACCATGCAAACTCGCTTACAACCGCTGTAAAGTGCCTTAATCACTCTGTATCCAATGACCGGTGTTCTGGCCAGCAACAAAATAAACAGTCTCTGTAAGGCTCGAACCCAGGACCATGCACACCACACACAAAATGATTTACCACTAAGCCATGCCAGATATGCATAGCTCGTCTGTTGTCAGAAACATAACCCCAGCCCAGTCATGCAACAGTACAGAGAATGTATACCTACATCTAGATGTATGTGTGTGTAAATATATCACTATCTAACTGGATAAAACATATCTATATATGTAGTTACATATATAGACATCTATATATATATATAAATACCAGAAATATATACATATATATATACAAATATATGAACATATATACATGCAGATGCCTACATCTACACATATATATGTCAACACCTATACGTCCACATATACACAGCAAGTTACATATATGTACACAGATATATATCTCCGTAGGTATATACGGACAGAGGTATAAATATGTAAGCAAATATATATACCCATATAGGTATATATGGCCAGACATCTGTAGATAGCAATGGTAGATTAACAGAAACATATATGTCCACATGCACCGTTAATGGGCTTGAGAGGCCCCAAACAATATTCGCCTCATACAAATTGGCATATACCCCCAGCCAAACACATCCACCCTGCAATACCCTACCAAGCTCATTTCATTGTAAGTGTGTCATTTACATAGGGATTTAAATTAGTCTCCTGTTATGTTTCACATGTTGATATTACATTCCCCTCTCCCCCACCCACTAGGCGGGCTGACCAGTACATGTCCATCCAACCCAGGCCATCCTTGACCCATACATTCATTACCCACAGTTCTGCCCCCCCCCCACTGCACACATGCAGCCACCATCCCTTCCCTGGTTACTGGCCTGTAGCTACCACACCACCACACATTGCCCACCCTCCACACCCCCCTGGGACCCATCCTGTATGTTGTCCTGACCCAAGTATCCTAGGTCTGCCACATGCTGTAGTCCATGCACATAGCCATGGGTACCTTTGCAGCTCTGTTTTTTGATGAAAGTTGAATACCCAGTTTTTGGGTTGCCCTGCATGGGCCGAATGTTTCCCTGGTACCAACATTAGAATGCACGTGTGACTGTGTACACTAACGGTATTATTTGTAGGTATTGCAAAGCATACATGGCAAACAAGGTTAGTCGGTATGCACACGAAACATAGTATCCAGCAATACCAGTCTACATTACAGGACATGTAGCTAAATATGTAGATGTATGTGTTTGTGTATATACCCATAACTAAATAGATATATACCTCTCCCTCTCTGTAGTACATATGTATACATATATACACATGCATATATATACATACCCACATATAGATATATACATACGCAGACAACCATACATCCACATGTTGTTAGATATATATATATATATATATATATATATATATATATATATATATATATATATATATATACACATGTATATGTATATATATATATATATATACATACATATATATATATATATATATATATATATATATATATATATATATATATATATATATACATATATATATATTGTAACACAGTAAAAACCAACGAACCTTGAATCCTGGTGTGTAAAAAGTTCTCCTTTATTGTAATAGAACCAACAATATCCACGAACAAACACGAACAAAGACTAAGCGCTTTCACCCTAGATAATAGGGCATCATCAGAGTAATGAATGAACACTACCATCATCCGTTATATAGGAAAGCATTACAGTAATTTAACCATAATTGGTAAATTGGAATACGTCGTTTTGTAATTAAATAATTAATAACAAAAAACAAAAAACACAGTTTTTTTAGATGTTAAAAAAGTTTTTTTAGATGTTAAACAAGTATTCAGTTTTTTCATACTTGTATGTTTGCAGACTGTGTGCAGCAATAGTGTTTTTTGTTATTAATTATTTAATTACAAAACGACGTATTCCAATTTACCAATTATGGTTAAATTACTGTAATGCTTTCCTATATAACGGATGATGGTAGTGTTCATTCATTACTCTGATGATGCCCTATTATCTAGGGTGAAAGCGCTTAGTCTTTGTTCAACTGTTCGTGGATATTGTTGGTTCTATTACAATAAAGGAGAACTTTTTACACACCAGGATTCAAGGTTCGTTGGGTTTTACTGTGTTACAAGTTTTCGTTTGTGGAGTTACATATATATATGTGTGTGTGTGTGTGTGTGTGTGTGTGTGTGTGTGTGTGTGTGTGTGTGTGTGTGTGTGCATATATATATATATATATATATATATATATATATATATATATATATATATATACACACAGATATATATCTATGATATGATAAAGCACATAAGAATGACATATGATCACAGGCTGAGCCAATGGGGGTGAGGGGCCCAATCAACATACATGTAACATGTACCATTACCCCCCTTCACAGCCAGACAGGGGAAATATACAAACAAACATACAAACAATGTAAACAATCCACTGCTCCCCAAACCACAGGCAGGATACAACCAGATGGGGGAACAATGTGGACCTGCTAAGTCTAATTTTGAAACAGAGACAGGAGCGTCCCTTGCGGGACATCCCAAAAATTTTCTTATGATTGGAGGCCCGTCCGTGCAATGACTTTTCAAGGCAGGGCATGTATGTACTCGGACTACAAGGGTGGGAAAGCCTGATGACCCATGGGATGAGACAACGTACGAGATGGGTCCCGAGAAGTGGAGAGTGGGCAGTGTGTAGTGGTGTGGTTAGACCGGACCTGCACCCAGAGTAAGGATGAGTGCTGTAGAAGAGGTGTGGGTGGGGGACTATGGGTATGAAATTATGGGCCAAGGTATGCAGGTGTTGTCTGGAGCAGTTCTATTTGGACAGCCCCGAGGATGTAAGCAATAGTGTGCATTGGGCAGAGCTGCTGCCTAATGAGCAGCCACTCCCAGTATGAGTCCCACTGCAGCACAGTCTATTTTACATGGCAAAGTATGGTAAAACCAGATGTGTTGTTGCAAATCCCACTAAATAACACCAAAGAACACATGGTTGCAACACCTCACTGTAGGCATGTAAGCCGATCTAATTGCCATTACAAGGTATTATTGTTGTCCTCATCTGTACCCAGGGGTTTGAGTGTCCAAACCTACCTCCAAATGCAGTGTATATACACAGCTGTGGACCTTCCTGTCAGCCTTTCTGCACATCCCTGGATATTTCCCCTACTATCTGTCCCTCTTTGCGCCCCATTAACACCACTTACCTATCAACCCCTTTATCATTACTATTAATGTTCACAGTTACAAGTAGGTGACACCCTCTTCCCCAACTATATTGGCAGAATCTGAAACGCCCTACCCACATGTATTATCTCAGCTGTCCCACACGACACATGTAAATAACACATGAAGGAACACCCCAAGTACACTTGGATCAGCACATGCTCACCACCTGGCAACTCCCCCCCCCAACTTACACTCTATACCCCTACATCTAGTGAAACCGACACCTCCTGTCTTGCCTTGCATACAAATCCCAACATACTTCAAACCTTCCCTGTTGCTCCCCTACCAATTATTCCAACAACCTACTATACAGTGACAATGCCCCCTGTCTACCTACCTACCTACCCCTTCACTATTCTCTTCTACTCTATCACACAGGTATGACATAACTAAACTTAACCCGAATAACTGAGTGTAACCTATCCAGAACTGTTACACTGGAATATAACTTCACCTTAAACTGAACTATGTCAACAGTCATACCTGACATGTAAACCTGACCTAAGCATGTATAATACTGACATGTTAACATAAACTAAGCATGAAGAATGAGGTACATAGCTATGTTAAGTCTGTTACTCTCTATGAATGTGTACATCTCAGTATTACTTGCAATGTGTAGCTGGGGTTTACTGTGGAGCTCCACTCCCCAGGTCACCTCTGACAATGGAGAAGAATCCAGTCAGATTGTCCAGGTCAACAAATGTGAACTAAATACATGAAGTATTGTGGGGGTATGCGGTAGCAAGTGGGTTTAAGCCTGACTGGGCAGTGGTAAGCAATGCCCACACCAGTTAAGCAATGTAGAGCCCAACTCAGTGTAAGTTGCCATAACCGGAGGTCAGCAATGCTAAGCTTCACGCAGAAAAGCGTATACCCACCTACACTTGCGCTACAGTCCCTTAGGCACTCTGTAGCCAACAGCTCTCATTGTGCCCATTAACAAAATAATCAGCACTCCCAGGTTGCAGCCTCCCAGCCCTGCACACTATAGTCGAAGTGAGTTACCACTAAGCCATGGCAGATACACATTCAGCTGCTATTATCACAAACATATAATCCAGCACAGTCATTCAACAGTATTGGAAATGTATGTAAGTATGTAGATTAATAATTGCAAACATGTGTACATTGCTCAACCACAGTATTCTGAGCAGTCTATGTGTATCAAAGAATGGTGCCTGTCCAATCATACTGTGAGAACAGTAGTCTTGTATAATACTGATGAGAATAATGAAAAACAGAGCACGCTGTGGGGGCATGGGGGCATGCTTCATGCACAGAATTTCACACCTGGGGTGTCGGTTCCATGGAACCGGAAGATGAGGCTGGCCCATTGTGTGAGCAAAATGCTGCTTCTCAAACCCCTGACAGGATGCTACCAGTGAGGGAAACAGTGTAGACCAGCTATGTCTACTCTTGAAACAACAGGTCCATCCCTGGTGGGACAAACCAAAAATTGTGAGTCACATAGATGTTTCCACGAGTATCAGAGGAGGATCAAGGGAAGGCTCGTATGTACATGGACTAAATGGATGAAGAGCCTGCAGAAGCTTGGGTCGAGACAGTATAATGGAGGAGTACTGACACATGCAGAGAGGGAAATGTTTGGAGGAGTGGTATGGCTGGGCTAGCAACTGGAGAATGGATGGATGCTGTGTACATGGAGCATGGGGGCCAGGGGAAGGAAATATGGGTATTACATTATGGTAGAAATATGCAAATTAAGCAGAACAGCAATAGTGTAGTGAGTAGAGCATCCAACCAATGAGCAGGCATTCCTGGTTTGAGTCTCAATGTAGCACAGTCTATTTTACATGGCAAAGCATGTTATAACCAATATTTTTGTTGCAAAACCCACTAAATAGCTTATATATATGAACTGAGTACAACAAGAAATGCACATGTGACGTATCAGTGTCAGATGGGATAAGACACTAGTAAGCAGGTGTAAACACAAATAAGCAATAGTAAGCATATGTATGTACTAGTAAGCAGGCTTAAGGCCTTACAATTACTTTAAAGTGCCTTAATCACACTGTATCCAACGGGCCTTTGTCAGTCCAGCAAAAAAATAAACACCCATACAGGTCACAAACCCAGAACTCTATACTCCATAGTCCCCGTGGCTATCCAGCAAGCCATAACAGAAGTACAGAAGAATGGGGTAGTAGTAATCATGTCCTCACCATATATAACCAAAATGAACCTTGGAAAGGCATCAGTATACAGTCATATGTGCCATAACTGACTACAGAACATACATATGTGAACGGGAATACTGCAGTAAGTCCAGATGTGAGGTGTTATTGTAATTAAGTGTAGAAGTTCCCAGGACCCCATACAGTGTACAAACACATGTGTCATGGATACATGACACATATATAACAAGTGATTGAAGGTGAAATCAATGCCAAAAGGCAAATATCATGCACATCTAATAATACGCAATGCTAAGCATAGCACAGCACTGATTCCCAGACTACTGGCAGGATACTACCAGTGGGAGAAACAGTGTCAACCTGCTAAGTCTACTCTTAACCAAATGCACGTCAGTCCCTGGCAGGATGACCCCAATCTTTTGCTAAAAAGAGTCCTCGGGGTAACATACCATACCTCAGAGGTAAGCAAAGACAGTAATGTATGTTTGCTGACTAAATGTGTGGGAAGCCTGAAGACCCATGGGTTGGGAAAACATACTCAAATGGTCCTGAGAAGTGGAGAGTGGGCAATATGTAGTATTGTGGTTAGATTCGGTTGGAACCTGTTAGAAGGATGACTGATGTGGAAGGGGAATGTGGGGAAAGGGAATGATAGGTACGACATTATGGACCGAGGCGTGCCAGGGTTGGGTGAACCTGTTCTAATGGGACCAGCCCATGGATGCCAGCGAGAAGGGAGGGGGGACACAGGGAAGGTACTGGGACATACCATTTCCCATGGCAAACCACGTTATGGGCAATATGTATGTTGCATTACCCACGGAATAACATATATATATATATATATATATATATATATATATATATATATATATATGAACTGGAGTACTGCAGCCACGAAAACACACACACACACACACACACACACACTCACACACACACATATATATATATATATATATATATATATATATATATATATATATATATATATATGTATAAACAGGAGTACTGCAGGAAATGCACATGTGAGGTGTGAGTATCATAATGCATAAAGCAGTAGTCAGGTTAAGCAGCAATAAGCTGTTGTAAGCATATGTGTTAGTAAGCAAGTTTACATTTACAGGCTCAGCAAATTAGACGCAAACTATCTGTAGGCATATGTAACCGGAGGTTTGTGTTTACGTGACGGTGAGCACTGTGTGCACAAAGTAAGCAATTTCAAGGCTAACCTGGTGTAACTGGATATTACCTGCAGTTGGCAATGCTTACCATCGTGCAAACATGCTCACAACTGCTTACAAGTGCCTTAATCACCTTGTATCCCACTGCTCTTGTTCAACCCTGCAACATAATTGACAGCCACTGCACAGCCCGAACCCAGGACCCTGCATACCACAATCATAGTGAATTAACACTACACCATGTCGGATGTACATACATCCCATGTATTCCCAGATATATCATGCAGCACAGTCAATCTGCATAAGGGGAATTGTATTAATATCATAACACTCATCCTCTTATTGCAAACATTCTGGACACAGTGTAACAAAAGTGGGGTACAAACTGGGATAAATGTGACATATTGTTCATATACATGTATAACATTGGTAGTTAAACAGTGATCTGTTGTAATACACATAATCTGAACAACATGATGTCTGCAACTGTAATGTATCGGCATTCCTGACCGAACACACACCTGACATCATCCACGTCAATTGGCCAGACAAATGTGGGACAGACAAATATTGTGAGCCATTCATGCATGGACATATGGACAGTTATAGATCTGTAAATGTAAAGAGATGCACAGGTACATATAAATAAATGTATGACACACACATACATCATATCACATCACTGGTGTATAGGTAGATGGATAAATATGTCCACATATATTTATATATATATATATATATATATATATATATATATATATATATATATATGTATATATAGATATACATATATATATATATATATATATATATATATATATATATATATATATATATATAGATAGATAGATATGTGAATTGCAGAACCAAACAGGAATAACAACCAGAACCTCCACCACAAAATAACTGTCCGTATGCACAGTTAATGGGGGTGGGGGCTCAAATGAGGGGTACCCGGTGATGACTGCTATGTCCCCCCAAGACAGATGTAACAGATATGCTATGCAATGCAATATCCAGCACATGCAGTTCTTGACCCCAGGACCCTCAGCAACACAGTTATAACGGTCTAACAGTAAGCCACTACAACTGTATAAAGTCAGGGCAATATTGGAAACATATCATCCAGTCCAGTCATGCAACTGTACAGAGAATGTATACCATCATCTAGATGTATCTGTGTGTAAATATATTAATATCTACACTGATACAACATATATATATATATATATATATATATATATATATATATATATATATATATATATATGTATATACATGTATAGCTTTCTAACACTATATACATATATATTACTATATATGAACATATATACATGCTATTGCCTACATCGACACATATGTGTCTACACCTGTATGTCTACATGGTTCTACCTGACTTCGTCGACAGCGCAGAAGACCGACAACGGAATCCGGAGCTCCAGAACATCGACAATGCAGAAGACCGACACGACGGATGACAACACCGACGCCGAGGATGCCGACATGGGAAAAGGCTGTGTGAGTATGCGGTAGTGACGGACGTTAGGGTGCGAGTCAGGTAAGTGTGGATATTGACGGTCTGTGGGGATAGGGGTGGGTTAAGTGAGTTAGGTTAGGACGATATAGGGTGGGTTAAGTGAGTTAGGGTTAGGAGCGATAGGGTGGGGTTATGAGTTAGGTTAGGAGCCGGGTTAGGCATGCGGTGCGATAGTGACGGACCTTAGGGTTAGGGTAAGGTTTAGTGTGGGTTTGTAAGGATTTTGGTGTGCTTGTGTTGTGTGTGTGGTTTGTGGAATGGGGATGTGTTTTGTTTTTAATTGTTGTTATTGTGGTGTGTGCAGTGTATGGGGTTTCGTGTTTGTGTACCGTCGGTTATTTCGTTGTCGGGTATGTGAGGTTTCGTGTTAATGGACTGTCGATTATGTGGTGATGTCGTTGTCGGTGTTGTGTGGTTTCGACTATGTCAGGTAGAACCGTCTACATATACACAGCAAGTTACATATGTGTATGCAGATATACATCTAAGTAGGTATATACAGACATAGTTTTGATATATATATATATATGTATATATATATATATATATATATATATATATATATATAATGCATTTAAGACACCACAGTTAGTCGATAGTCCACGAATTCTTTATTATAAAACAGATGCCCAAACGCACAGCGCCTCAAGTACAATAATTGTTAAAACTCTCAGCTTAAATAGCTGCTTCCCATAAAAACAGTTATACACCAATTAAAATTAATTAATTGATAAATTGATCCGCATTACCATTCCCTGTTTAAAGGCTGTTACTAAAAGGTATGCTCATAAACAATATATAAACTATATTGTTTACAGTTAAAACACCTTGCTAAACAATAAAGTGCTTCATTTAAAACCATAAAAATATCCTAAAAAACATACATATTGTATTAAAAAACTAACTAACATTAAAAGGGGGACACCCCTTATTTTTTCTTTTAATAAATACAGGACAATTATTATTTAACTCCTGTTATGTTGTCCAAACTTGAAAAGAAATGCATACTTGTGAATAATAACCCCAAAGTGGACCTGCCAGTACAATGTGAAGGTGTCAGTAATAGCAATGGCTAACCAAAGCAAAGGAAAAAGTGTTTACATCCTGCTACAGTGTGAAAACCCATGTAGGGAAAGAAAAAGGAAAGAAAAGAAAAGAAAAAGCAGACAAAGGATAAACCAAAGACAGGCTCATGGACAAGTGGCCTTTTCTTTAAAACTTTGCATACCCACAGACAGGGGCGTCCCCCTTTTAATGTTAGTTAGTTTTTTAATACAATATGTATGTTTTTTAGCATATTTTTATGGTTTTAAATGAAGCACTTTATTGTTTAGCAAGGTGTTTTAACTGTAAACAATATAGTTTGGTATATATTTGTTTATGAGTATACCTTTTTAGTAGGTAGCTCTTTAAACAGGGTGAATGGTATGGATCAATTTATCAATTAATTAATTTTTAATTGGAGTATAACTGTTTTAATTTATGGGAAGCAGCTATTTAAGCTGAAGTTTTACAATGTATTATTGTACTTGAGAAAGCTAGGAACATCCTAGCGAAAGCGCTTGTGTTACGTTTTGGGCATCTGTTTTATAATAAAGAACAATTCGTGGACTATCGACTAACTGTGGTGTCAGCTTTCAGGTCGTTCATTTGTTACTGGTCCTGTTTCTTGGTTTTTACTGTTTTGGTTAATATATATATGTCAACAGATATATATATATATATATATATATATATACATATATAGATATATATATATATATATATATATATATATATATATATTATAGATATATATATATATATATTTATATATATAGATATGTGTGTATATCGGTATATATATGGCCATACATTTGTAGAGACCAATGGCAGATTAACAAACACACATATGTCCACATGCACCATTACTGGGGTTGAGAGGCCCCACACACTATATGTCTTGTACAACTAGGCACCCCCCCCACAGCCAAACACATCTGCTCTGCAATACACTACCAAGTGTTGCAGATCCCGTAACCAGGGCCTGACACGGCATGGGCACAGGAAGTTAACAGTACAACATCCCACCTGTATGATGTTATGCTGGTATTATTGACATATCATGCAGTACAGTCTGCCTTCCATAGGTAATGTAGAATGTGGTAGCCATCAACATCCCCAGGATACAGATACACAGACACATATATGCTAATACATATGTACATATATATATATATATATATATATATATATATATATATATATATATATATATATATATGGATATACATGTGACAACACATACACATGCAGATATATGTACACTAAGATACATATGTAGAAGGTGCACACAATATGGAACAGCTACTATTACTACAGTTAACTCCTGAACAACTGGACACTGTATGGGCCACCCATACAAATGACAATCGCCTGCAACATATACCCAGAGTGAGGTCATAGGGAAAACACCACACACAGGTTTGCAGACATGGAATACCTTTCGTTGTGTACTATTACAGTTCTACATGCCATGTCATTTATCTGTTCAGACACTGACATCCATATAAACAGAGGAATGCAACCATGAAACAGGTATACTAATACAGTAGTCTGGAAAGGTTAACAACTGTCGCTGTCCAGGCCAAGGCCTTAAAATTGTACAATAGTGAGGGCAGACTGGCGCACAGGATACCAATTGATCAACAGTATATAATGCAGGTGTATAGGTCAGCAGCCTCTATCTATGCTCTGTACAACAGCAGTGGGTGGTAGAGACGTCATGTGACCAAATGGGTTGTAACTGTGACATAACAAGGCATAACTGACACCATCACATGCACACTGACAAACAGAACAGTCTGTCTGGCAGAAGGCAGTAGGCTTGCAGTAAGTGAATACATGTAAGTGATGTAAATATAGGTGAAGTATATGGCACTTTACATCCAGATACCTTAAGGCAGCTCACCCCTGATACCCCCACATATTTAACAGCCTAGGTCATTTATGGTGCTCCCACACCCAGGCTCAGTAATACAAAGCCATATACCACTGTTACATACACTGGCCTCTGGAGTGCATAAGAGCACACATGTATTGTGTAGGTGATGCCCACACATATATGTCCCAGCCCCACCATATGTGCGGGGGATACAACAGAAGTGGACTGATGACAGCAATGGCAGTGTGAAATACTCACAGCCCACTATGGAACATCCTCCCCCAGCATGTCATATGTGCAAAGCTTGATATGTAGGCCATGTACTGATAGCACACAACACACACACTGTCAGTGGAATATCTGACACAGGTCCTGTGTGGTGGACAGACAACACATGGTAGGCACATCTCTGGCCACCAAGAGGATAGGCCCACAGTTGAGAGATATGCAAACAGACTGCATTCCAAGGTAAAGTAGTATGTACACACACACCCTGTAACACCAGTACAATAAAAAGCATAGCACAACTCTATTCACACTCTGTTTGTAGTTCCTGTACCTCCTACAAATATGTAGCTGCCCTGAGTGTGCCACTTCTCCTATAAGAGGTATTGCTACCTGCTGTCTGTAACACTGATGCCCACACACATGTAGGACTATACAAACATCCACAGAATGTCCAGGTTATGTCATCAAATATAACCCCTACTGTACATAATATGTGAAGTGGTCTGATATCTCACTGGCTTGTTAGTGGATATGATGACACTAATTATGGTGTACAGCACATACGCACCACATCATGCATGACATATGTACACAGGTTGGCAGAGTTGTGGCTGGCAGCACATACACAGGGCCAATACTGACATGTTGCTGTGATAACCTCATACCTTTACTGTTGTGACATGGTTTGTGGCAACATATGTCCTATGAGAGATAAGATGCCTGTAACTGTCACGGCTTTCACCATCTACAGACTGCAATCCTCACACTACCGTCTGCAGTGCCCAGATAGATGCTCCGTTGGTAACACATGAAACTAAAGGCACAACACACTGCCCTGTCTGCAGATGACCCTGCAGATGGGGATTCCACATAAACATGGAACTGACATGGCAGGTATGGTGACATGTAGGAAAGACATATCCACACACACACACACACACACACACACACACACACACACACACACACACACACACACACACACACACACACACACACACTGTTAAACCAACAGTACACCACATGCAGTATAGCAGCACTTACAGTCTGTAGGCAGGTCAGGCAAATGTGTTGCCCTGTTTCCACAGTGTATGTTGTTAGAGGTAAACTCCCAGTCCATCTCAGATGCTGGTTGCCAACCAACAGATCTAGTTCCTGTTCACAGGAATGACAAGGGCCAACACCAACATGATGTTCCTAGATATCCGAGTGTGTTTCCAAGCAATTGGCTATGGGAATGTTACCACAGCTGTTCCACATGCAATCAGCTATGGGAGGGCTGCGATTCATGCAGAGGCCATCAGCTGATCATGAGCATCACTTAAAATACACATGCTGCTACCCAAGCAAAGCAGGTGTAGGTCTCCACAGAGAGGGTGTGGGAGAGGCAGACAGAGGGAAAGACATGTCAGGGAGGGGTGGGAGAGTAAAACTACAGCTTGTTTGTATCACACACCTACAAACACAGGGTATGTGGATGTGAACATACGCACCATACAACACACAGACAAACACACTGGGTGCCAGTACTGACATGCATGGGTATATGTCTGCACGGGTGTGTGGTGGTCGACTGTATCAGCAGGCTATACACGGGTAAGCGATGGGTATACCTTGGCATCAAGCCACATGACAATGGTCTGCATTGTGTCTCAGGGCTATAGTTTCTGCACTTGCCCATGCAGGTGGGTATTATATTCCTCCATCCAGTCACCTGGGTGACTATTGTGTGTGGCCAGTGCTGTGCATTGCTTGCCATGTATGTGTTCCTTAGTCCATGACATAGACGGTGTCAGGGATGTGCACACCTCCCACATGCATGTACAGTGACATGTGGAACTGTACCTGGGGTGTCTGGCCCATGTTGTGAGCACAGATTACCATCATATGTGCCAGTCTTGCCCACCTGTGGCAGGGACCAGTAATGGGCACCAGGTTTACTCTGCACCTACATTGATAGCATGCTAACATCATTCCCTGCTGTCAGTGGCATCTGTCCATACAGGGCATGTTGTCAGGCATGGTATGTCCATTGTGGGAACCGTGTGATGGTACCACAGGTGGTGCAGGTGTCCATTTGGGAACATGAAGGAGGTGCATTGTCAGCATGTATGTGCATATTGCACAGATGGACAGGGTGACATGCCCTCTGTAGCCCACTGCTATCACTCCATAGTTACTATCAGTGGGCAATATGCAGTGTACTACCCACATACTGGCTGTTGCCTAGGCATGTGTGTCTGTATGAGACATGGGTTGAGAGTGTGCTCTGGGTAATACTGGGGTTGCTAAATGTGATTGCCTGGCCTTAATGTCACATGTATGGGTATGGTTTTGCACCCCAGCCTCTCAGCTATTTCACATCTGTTATCCCTGTACAGTGGACATTGTGCTATATATAGTAGGGCCACCATATAAGAAATATGCAAAATCCACTCCACTGGTGTCAGATGCTCACAACCATCTCTACAGAGGATACAAGTTACGAACACACACACAGCTGTCATGTCTGGGAGTAGAACCCCCACCTAACTAATTTATTACACCACACCACTACGCAGCTATAGTATGCACCATTCACATTACTGAAGTACATTTTCTCCAAAGGTGTATTTCACAATGAATGACATCAGCAGGATTGCCAAAGTAGGCCATTTGAAAATTACTGTGGGTGACTACCCTCAAATGCATTGCTCCCTACACAGACAGTGAGACACATACAAAACATCCACAATCGACATGTGTAAGTACAGAACCCCTGACAGAGGTCTATACCACGCTACAGCATGGACCTGTTATAGGACACACCATGGGGATTAATAGAGAACTCTTTCCCCAAAGCTGTATTTCACTATGAATGGCATCAGCAGGATTGCCAAACTGGGCCATTTGAAATGTACTGTGTGTGACTAGCCTGTAATGCATCGCTCTGTATACAGACATTGACACACACAAAACATCCAGAATTGCCATGGGTGGGGATGGAACCCTACCACAGTTCTAAATCACAATCTAGCAGTACGCAGTTACAGGACTTGCTACAGAGATTACTGGGCTACAACTTTTCCCGAGGTGTATTTCTAGGTGGGTGACATTAGCAGCCTTGCCAAAGTATAGTATAGGAATTGTAAGGAGTGTGGCTACCCTAAAAAGCATTGCTTTGTATACAGACAGACATGTACACTAACACACATGCAGTTGCCACATCTGGGGTTAGAATACCTATCTATGTATTTTCTCACACTATAGCAGTATGCCATTACAGGACATGCTATGGAGATTACTGGGCTCCAACCTTCCCAGAGGTGTATTTCTAGGTGGGTGACATCAGCAGTCTTGCCAAAGTCAACTATATGAATTGTAAGGAGTGTGACTACCCCAAAAAGCATTGCTCTCTACACAGACAGACAGCTGCCATGTCTGGGATTAGAACACCTATCTAGGTGTGCCTTAATACTCTACAACAGTATTTAGTTATAGGACACGCTACAGTGATTACTGGACTACACCCTTGCCAGAGGTATATTTCTAGGTGAGTGACATCAGCAGCCTTGCCAAAGTCGAGTATTTGAATTGTAAGGAGACTGACTACCCTAAAAAGCATTACTCTCTACACAAACATGCACACTAACACACAGTTGCCATATCTGGGGTTAGAACACCTATCTAGGTTACTTTATCACACTACAGCAGTGCACAGTTACAGGACATGCTACAGAGATTACTGGGCTAGAACTTTCCCAGAGGTGTATTTCTATGTGGGTGACATCAGCAGCCTTGCCAAAGTCGATTATATGAATTGTAAGGAGTGTGACTACCCTAAAAATCACTGTTCTTTATACAAACACACAAGCCTCATCTAGGGTTAGAACACCTACATAGGTGATTTATCACACTACAGCAGTGTACAGTTACAGGACACACTACGGAGATTACTGGGTTAAAATCATCCTAGAGGTGTATTTCTAAGTGGGTGACATCAGCAGCCTTGCCAAAGTTGAGTATATAAATTGTAAGGAGCGTGACTACCCTAAAAAGCATTGATTTCTACACAGACAGACACACGCACAGTTGCCACATCTGGGGGTAAAACACCTACCTGGCTACTTTATCACACTACAGCAGTACGCTGTTACAGGAAGCGCTATAGAAATTACTGGACTACATTTTTCCCAAGGGTGTATTTCAAAGTGTATGACCTCAGCAGGCTTGTCATAGTAGGGCTATGGGGAGGGCAGTGTGTGTGCATGGGCCATAACCCATTCATCTAGAGGTTGACACACCACATGTGGACACACGCAGGGTTAAATTCCACATGTATGTGTATAGAGCTTCTAAATGACTACTTCCTTGTACAGTCATGTTGCACAGCTAGCACTTGCCCAACATAGTCTGTAATGCTGACAGATACCGGTGGCTAATGTCTACAGTGAGTGACATCTGAGCCCCCTTGTGGTTGTAGTCATTTGGCTGTGTGCTGGGTGGGACAAGCCTCAGAATGGTTGGCTCCTTGTCACAGTCATCTCTTCCACACATCTCTATACATCTACGTTTGGCTTATTATAGTGTATTGTCCTTGGATATATGCCTGCATTCCTATCCACTGTGTGGGCAAAGCATTAGTGGTGCATACTGAGGAGTGTCTGCACTAACATCTGCGACTGCCAGATATGTCTAGTCCACTGTTGTTTGCAGACATGGGCTTCAAGTTTGTGAGCATGCCCAGTATTCCCTTCTGTATAGAATGTGTAGATCAATTCCAGGTAGTTTGTACTCCAGTGCAGACCTTTGTGTTGTACACCTACAGGTAGCAAAGTGTTTTTTTCAGGGTATCAGTCGATCATTTGGCAATATGGGGACAAACTGTGCAGGGGACAGTGTGTACTGTAGGTGATTGTGTCTGTGCTGCTTCAGCTGCATGGTACTGCTGTTAGCAGAGATATTCAGATGTGTACTGTTATACACAGTGATGTTTTCTGTTTTCATGTACTGTCAGGGGGACATTCTTGATCACAGTGATGTCTTGGGGGACAAGGGTGACTGCAGCTGTGTCCAGTATTGTTGGCAGACACCTACATATTCATGGTAAGTTATGCCATTCTGGAGGAGGAGCTGCAGACACTTGCTGCTGGGTCTGTGTATCTGGTTCAGCACCTTGGTACAGTGCTGGCAGAGGATCCCATACATGTACACCCATTGACATGATAATATAGGCTTATCTTGTTGTGGCAATGCCTCACAGCTGTACAGATTCACACAGGTTACCAAGAAGCAGGGGCCATGGGTGAGGACATTAACCCTATTGTGGTGTGCGGGCAGGTGTGTAGCCACCCATTTATGTGTTTGCAGCCAGGGATAGTGTGTGCATACTGCTTGGTGTCAGACCCTACACATTCCATGCTGCCCATGCTCCCACCCCCCCTGTTATTCTAACCTCTTCCATACATTATGCATACATTCTCTGATACTTTCCCTAAGGGTATCACCCATCACAGGTGTGTGTTAGTGTTGGTCCACAGTTCAAGCAGTGGGACATGGTGGCCATGTTACTGTGGTTTGTCCACATGGCCTTGCATATGGCTTATGTGGAGTGTGTTATGTTGTTATTTGGGTGTCCATGACATAACATGCATTGGCAGTACATGTAGGACACAGGCATTTGGCAGAGGCCTGTGGGGCATTAGGTGTTGCTGCAGGCCACATGTGGCAGGCCGTTGCATTCTATCAGGCCTACAGTCTCAGACCACCATACAGTATATTCCCCTGGTGTGACAGGATAGGTGCGATAGGTGTTCATACAAATACCTTCTATTAATCTTGATCAGATGGTGTGGATGCTGACAGGGTGCTACATACAGCTAGGGACACACCTGCATGGGACACCTGCACGGCATGCTGCATTCTTCCACTATTGCCATATACACGTGGGGTCATGCTGTACCCATTCCCCACAGCAGGGATATGACCAGAGAGGTACCTGTGAGTGGTGTTTGCATGAGCTGGGTGCATGTGTGCTATGGGCACTACTTACATCTGACACACAGATATGCATGGGGCATTCCAGTTATGCTGGCATGTGCAGATATAGCAGCTGTTCCCCAATACATCAGTCCTACCTCCTTTGTGATCTGCAAGTGTTTGGGCAGACATCACCGGTATCCCCTACTACAGAACCAGTTACTGTGATGCATACCTTTATGTACAAATCCAAGGGTGTCTCCATTTCACAGTGATACAATATATACTGTATGTCTGGGGTACTTTTCCCTGTGTACTGCTTGTATATCTAGCCCAACAGCCATGCCATGTCAGTTTTTCAGATGGTGACACATACTACCACCATACATTTACAATGGCTTACTGCCAGCAAGTATTATACTGGTGGGGATTGTCTTTGGCACTGCAGTTGTGAGGGCTTGTCCCTGTGATCAGCAGTAGTGGGCAATGGCCACCCTTCTTACCTCAACATGCATGCATACTGACCACTCTCACACAATATGATACACACATCATCCTAACACACACAGACCTGCATATTGTGCAAATGCTACAACCTATCCTGCTACCTCGGCCTCCTCTGGGCATCTCTGCTCCACTCATATTATACCTACTCATACATGTTACTACATGTCTACACAGGATGGGGGGGGGGTCACACCTGACTGTTATTACATTTCTACACTGGAATGGGGGAAGGGGCACACCTGACTGTTTCTACATGTCTACATACGAGTGGGGGGTACACCTGACTGTTACTACATTTCTACATAGGATTGTGGGGACACACACCTGACTGTTTCTACATTTCTACACAGGATTGGGGGGACATAAATGACTGTTACTACATTTCTACGCTGGATGGGGGTGGGGGCTCACCTGACTGTTTCTACATGTCTACATGGGAGTGGGGGGGCACACCTGACTGTTATTACATTGCTATGTAGGATGGGGGGCACAAGTGACAGTACACATTTGCTATGACTGTACTGGTATGTCATGTATGTACCCCATTTCATTCTGTATTGCTATCATGCTGACTAGTGGCACACCGGTGTACTACAGATCATGGCTTTGGTTGCCCTACATATTATTGTCTGACATCCTACCCATTCAGACCTAACATCCCACTGCCTGCCCTGCCCCAGTCTGTCTGTGTAGGCCTGGGGGTGGGGTTAACCATAACCATCATTCTGGGGCCATTGCACAGGCCCAGTTTGGGTTTGCCTCCACCTGTCCTGCTGGCTGTGACTGTTGTTGAGTATGTGAACCATCCTGACTGGCATGTGTGGGTCATATAGACACACATTTTGCTCAGCACATTTCCTGCATTGTTTTTTTGTCACCCTGTGTAGTACTGGCTACTATGGTGACTCCAGTATGTGTTACACATGTCAGGGTGCCACTATGGGTGTCTACTGTCTGCTGCCATAGCATTCGTCCACCCTCACTCAGCTATTCATACCCTTACACTGTTGGGACCTGCCTCACATGCTGGGGAAAACTAGGATTCACTATCCTTCCCCTCATTTGCATAGGATTGCCTGCTAATGCATAGTTACATGTGTCACACTGAGCCTCCCCCCTTAGCAACCACTATTCACTGGCTAGGTTGTCTTTTGCCTACTATTGACTTGCATGGCAGAATAGTGGTTTTAGTTAGACTGCTTGTTTTAGGTTTATTTTCTTATTCTCTCACCAATCCCGTTTGCATGCCACTGCCCTATGCTTAAACAGCTGTGATAGGTGGAACTACAATAAAGTTGTATTTTTTACTTTTTGTATTGTTTGTAATGCCAATGGGCTTATACTTGGCCATTGGCATGCTTCCTCCATGATATGCAGCCTTTATTTGTAGCTGTCATGTCTCTGTTTTGGATTTTGCAGACCCGTACTCTGTTACTAACCTAGTACATTTCTGCAGGATACGCTAGTGGGGCTTCCTGGATAGTGGATTTACCTCATTTGCATGGTTTTCACCTGCAAATGGGGTAATTTGCATATGGGGGCTGGGAACGTGCAGGACTAGTGCAAGGGTGCTCATGCACGTCAAACGAGCACGTACATGGATCGCTCGGCCGCTATATTGCCAACATTACCTCTTACACTAATCATGCACGCCATGCAAGCTTTTGTGAATCCGGGAGATGGACTTTTGTAAGGTTCCTAAGATGTTTAAATTGCTGGAAGGCATTTTGAGTTCTGTTTTTATACCATTGCACATATATGTTCCATTGCACAAAGAAATATAAAATAAAGGGAGGTTTACTAGTCAGAGGTTATAAAGAACTCCAACATTTCTTCTGTCTGTTCCATTATCTTAATATTTTATAAAGTTGTATCTACCTCTGAATATGTCTAAATTCTCTAGCCATGCAGACAATTCTTTCAAGACTGGCATTTCTGTCCCTAAAAAGCAGTCCATTGCACACATTTTGAAGCAAGAGAAAACAATTCTTGTCTGCTTAAAATTCCCTTATTCTTTGTTTCCTGTTTGTGTTTAATTTTAAAGGGAAGTTTATCCATGGCCACATTACTTTGGGGAAAGCTAGAGTCCAAAAACGTAATCCTCCCTATAAGGAGCACTGAGTTCTAAGCACTATAAACGAGTGCATATTTAAGAAGCCAGGGTCACTTTTTAACAGCTCTGTTGTTTTTCTACTGAAAACAACCTCTTATTCTATAAAATTCACATCCCTTGCATTCCATAATTTTTTGATGCTTCAAGTTTCACTGGAAGCAAAAATCTCAGTTTTTGTGAAAAACGTAATTATGTTTTACTCAGTTTAAAAGGTTGGGTATTGGTTTTCTCTATGTTTAGTGAAATACAATTTGAGGGATTCAAGAAGAACTCCACCATCCGTGGAAAGAGTTGTAGCCATAATGGACTGGTTTTATGATGCAGGGAAATGTGATTCAGAAACATGTTGGCTGAAATGAGGAAAAACTTAATTATCAGCTAATCCACATGTCTCTGAATTGCCCATAACTGCCATGAGTGCAAGTCAGTGCTTTCATGTGGTTTATGACCTT
>NC_056726.1:1413575445-1413590445 GCF_019279795.1 Protopterus annectens
ATCAAGAGAATACAAAGCCCATTTGGTATGTACCTCACCCAGCACTTGCAACAGCTGGAGAGACCCCAAAAGTACCTTACCATGAAGATCAGGGGTCTACAATACATGTCATATGCTTCCAGAATAGAGGAAACCCAGCTTTATTCAGTGTCATGCCGCATACTTACAGGTGACCTATGCCTGACATACAAGACCATGTCCAATCAGGATTTGGTGGACATGCTCCACTGCAAGCAATCCAAATCCACCAGAACCATGAGAGCTTAAGATTTGAACCTGAGCACATACATGCATAGGACATGCTGGAGGGACAGTCATAACTCAGAGGCATCTCACACTCTAGCAGAGTATCCCAGTTCATGTTGGACAGAGTCCCTCACTGACTCTCTTCAAGAGACATCTGGACAACTGCATATGAGACAGAGGCACAGACTAGACAGAGGCACAGTCATGTTATTCAATTACGTAAGGGGGTCATAATGTGTCACTACTAAGTCAGAGGCACAATATTCGGAATCTATTCTGTACACGTATTACCACTATAAGGGGTGGCAATAGCCACATCACTATGGCTAGGCATATACATGCACTAGGGCGGATAGCCTACTAGTAAACTATGACACTATGAAACTATGGTGTATGTGTAGGTATTGTCAGTCAAGCACTATGATGTGGTTTGGGGGGCTTGATATCTCACTGTATTCCAACATTGTTTTGTCTATTCCTTCTAGCATGTCTAGGGATCAGTTGCTAGTGTCCTCTCCTGCTCAGCTGGTGAACCTAGAATATTGAGGCAATGTTACAATTGCCTCATGTACACTGACAACCCTCTCCTTCTCCCATAAAACACACATACATGTGAGAGATGCAACTATATAGCCAAAGTGGGGGCTGAGCTCTCTCAACATAGGACTAGCAAGACCAGAGAGAAGGTGAAGGTAACCACACACATCACAAACCCAGTCTCACATAGCACTATCACAACTTAAAATCATACACATAGACACACAAAGACATACTCGGAGGCTCTGATCAGAATTCTACCAAAACAGCAGCAGCCACCACAGCAGACACCCACACAACTGCCTCCACAGGGCACAGCACATGCAACACATAGACCACAGAGTCAGTGTGCCAAACAGTCACAGCCCTTAATGCCAAACACAATGCCAGACACACTTGTCATAGGTGACTCCATAGTCAAACACACTTACGTCCCGCTCACCAGATCGAGTATGGAGGAGGTCACAGTAAGCTGCCTATCGGGCACTGGAATCCACCACAATGCAAGCACTCAGGTCACAACTGCAAGTACAAGTCTGACCCAGTCATTATCCATGCTGGTGTGAATGACCTGAGATGTACCTCCCTGGACTACATGGAAAGAGACATAGAGGATCCCTCTGATTATGTAGGCCAGGCAGGTATGACCCTGTCCTTGAGCGGTATACTACCTTCACCAAGTATGATGCCACATAAACAGAGACAAGATGATCAGCTGTAATAATTTGCTTAAACTATGGTGTCATTCAAAGGGGGTCCAATGTCTGTCTGCCTGGGATGACATGCTGGACAGGCCACGCTGATTTGCAAGGGATGGCTTGCACCTGTCACCCCTGGGCTTCTGGATTTCGGATGATGCTCTTGCCACCCCCATTGTGCCTTTTTTATGCAAGAATCAGACTCTACACCTACCACCCTAGAACACAGAAAAGGAAAGACACTAAGGGTAATGCTGCTCAATGCCAGAGGTCTCAACCTCAAGCTGCACACACTCGACGCCCTTCTCAGTATGTAGCACATTGATGTCTGTGCTGTGCCTGAAACCTGGTTCACGGCTTCTGACAGCACCCTGGCACTATCGGGTGTTACCTCACATCATGCATTCCAGCACCAAAATCCAGACAACACCAGGAAAGGAGGGTGGGTGTCCATATTCATCAAGGACACCCTCACCTCAAGGTTGGTGGCAACACACGATGCATCGGAGACCATCCAGGTGCCAGTAACCATAGGCAAGACTGCTCTGCAGTTTGTAGCATGTTACATGCCACCCTCTCAAACTCAGGTACCTAACACAGCTGTCCGAAAACAATGGAGGGGATAACTGTATCTCCAAACACCATCATACTGGGTGATTCCAACTATCCAAATATAGACTGGGATCACTAGTCAAGCCCCAACACTATAACCCAAAGGTTCCAAGAGTTCATACACTCAAATGCCATGGAACAACTGGTCACCATCCCCACAAGTGGAGACAACATACTAGAACTCATCATCACGAACATGGGGTCACACTGTTCAACACCAGCAGTATACCCATCATTGGTGAGATCAGATCATGAACTAATCTCAGTGGGAGTCCACATCCCACCCACACCCCAGATGGAAACAAACAGTGAAGACCGCCTCAAATGCCGACTTCACATTTCTAAGGACTGGTGTGGTCTCTTTCAAGGCCCCTGCCAGCGGACACCATTACCCAAGCCGCTGTATCACTTACAAATGCCTTCTACCAGCACCTCCAAGACTGCATGGATCAAGCAATCCCAAACAAAACAAAGACTCTTTGTACCACAGGCAAGCATCCAGTCTGGTGGACCCCAGCCATAAACAAGCTCTACAACAAAAGGAAGGAGCTACTACAACATAGAGCTACATCCGTAGAAGGGAAGACACCCCTGCTCATGATGAGTAAAACACTGGGTTCCCCCATACAATCATCCAAGGCAAGTTTTGGAAGTAAACCCGCTCAGGACTGAAGGGACAATCATGAGGCCATTTTACCTATGTTTGACACCTGGGAGGGAACTCCCAGATATGCTCAGAATTAGTTCGGAATGATGTAAATATCACTGAACCTACAGACATTGCCAACATACTGGCTGACAGGTTCAGTGCGGATTCCCCCCCTCCCCCCAACTGGAGGGGTATCTACACCAGAGGATTGTAGCCCCCCAAACAACTCCAATGCTGGGGTGAGAACTGCTCTATCCAAGGTGGAAAACACTTTATCCATGGGACCAGATGGTATCCCCAGTTGTGTGCTCCATGAACTCAATGAGGAATTACACCCGCAGTTAGGGCAGCTGTTTAATCTTAGCCTCACCTCAGGTATGTGCCCAAGGAGTGGCATACAGCAATGGTGGACCCACTTCACAAAGGAGGTGCCTCCACCAACCCCGGAAACTACCATCCCATCAGCTTGACAAGCCTGGTCTGCTAAGCTATGGTGAGGATCATAATGGGAATGATAAATGAAGACATAGTGGACTTGCAGACGTTGGATCCAATCCAGTTTGGCTTTGTCAAGGGCAGATCATGCCTTTTAAACTTGGTTGACTTTTTCATGGCAGTCACCCAGGCCATTGACGTGGGCAAGGCAGTCCACACAGCCTACCTTGACCTGGCAAAGGCTTTCGACACAATACCCCACTCAGGTATCACTGAAAACATCACCAGCTTAAATGTGAGCCCATACATCACAGGATGGGTTGCAAACTGGCTAAGTGACAGAACACACAGGGTCAAAGTTGCTGGTGCCATGTCACACTCCAGAGCTGTCACAAGTGGTGTCCCACAGGGCTCAGTCCTGGGCCCACTTTTGTTCATCATCTACTTTTCAGAAGTACAAGCAAACACAGGAGGATTATGGCTGACAAAGTTTGAAGATGACTGCAAACTGGGAACCATAGTTGGAAACCCATCTGACACAGACATCCTTCAGAAGGGTCTCATAGACACAGATAACTGGTGCCAGAGCCATGGCCTTACGTTAAACGCTAAACAATGCATAGTCATACCCTTCGGGAACAACAGGGTTACCCCTAGTTCCCATCTAGGTGGCAATCCTCTAAGCACAGAAGAGGTTATCAGGGACCTGGGCACCCAGGTTGACAGTAATATTTCATTTGACACTCACGTTGCCAGAGTAGGCATGGGACTGTTCCTGCTATTAGGACAGAGGTGTGACCTGGTAGTGTCAGGGTGCTGATGTGGGCTTTGACTCTGTTTTCTATTACAGCACTGATATCTACATTCTCTATACTGTGTGCGTTTACACTGCACGCATTTATACTTCTGGCATTGGGTAGCATTACATCTAGGTTACTATCCCTTGTGGTACCTATGAGTTAGGTTTGTGTTTTTTGTGGTTTATGATTGGTGAGGGTGGATGTTAGTCAGGTCCTCAGGTGTGCATATGGTACATGGTATTACATTACTTAACACATGGCATTCATGCCTCAGGTAGTGCTGCAGGGCTGCCTCTGTTGGATGCACATACTACACTCCCTGTACATGTTTGGAAGCAGGTTGTGTCATGTTAGGCATCCCTGTTACTATATGAGTGAGTCAGAGCGGGTATCAGTCCCAGTGTTCCTACTGACCAAGTGTATGTGCTATGTGTTGCCTCTTTGCCAAGGCCAGGGCATACTGGCCACGCCTCCTTCTGCCTACTGGGACAAGGTCAGGTTGTTCCTCCTCCGAGTCACCCTCTGCCTGTGGAGGCCTTGGCAATGGTGGGGGGATGTTAGGCCCAGCCCTGTGCTGGTCCTGCTGCAGCTGTTTCCGCAGGATCATATTATGTAGCATAGCACATATCATGACCATTTGGGTACATGTAGTTGGTGTGTACTGCAAGGCTCCACCAGATGTGTCCAGACACTGGAACCGTGACTTGAGCAGCCCAAACACATGCTCTATGACATTACGTGTTTGTGCGTGTGCCTCATTATGGCGTTCCTGTTCAGGTGTGTGTGCATTTCTGATGGGTGTCATCAGCCATGGCTCAAGTGCATAACCTGCATCCCCCACTAGGTGTCCGTGTAGGAAGTCCCCACTGGCAAATGATTGGTACAGCTGTGTTAGATGCCAGATGTGGGAATCGTGGTAGCTCCCAGGGCAGCCAGCACACACATTCATTATTATGCCCTGGGCATCACACACAACCTGGCAGTTGATGGAGGGGTATCCCTTGCGGTTAATGTAGACTCTACCCCGCTCACCAGCTGGTGCTTTGATGCGTACGTGCGTGCAGTCTATTGCACCTAGCACCTCAGGGTATCCCGCTATTTGCTGGAAGAGATGCATATTGCTGGCCACAACCTCACGGTCATTAGGGACATATATATGATCACCGACATGTGCTGACATGGCATCCAGGAACTGGTGCAGTACCCTGGAGGCTGATGCCTGTGATATCCCCATCATATCACCAGTTGGTCTCTGGAAGGTACCTGTTGCTAGTATTCTTAGGCCAACACATACCTTGGTTTCCACTGGATGGGTTCCTCTGTTGGTTCTGTGTGTGAGATGTGGCCTGCACAGCTCAACAATCTGCTGCAGAAGGTCTCTGTCCACTCTGTAGCACTCTACTATCTCCAGCTCATGTAACCCATGGTAGGTGACCCTGGGCCTGTATACTCTTCTCCTTCTCCTCACTCTGGGTTGTCTGTCAGCATATGCATTGTCACCACCCTCAGCAATTCGCCTTTGCCTGATTATAACAGCTATGGCAGCCCCTAGCATTTCTGCTCTGAGTTCAGCTTTTTCAGTTTTCAATTCCGATAGCTTACTTTCTTGCAGTATCTCTTGTGAGAAACACCCTGCACTGCTCTTTGTAGTGTTTTAAATGCTGGGTTGGGCTTCTAGTTTGCCTGCATAATTGCCTGCTTCCAATTGTTTCCAACAATTAACTGCAGCAGTATCCTCTGGCAGTTTCCATGTATTTTAGTTGTTTCCTGTTTCCTCTCTGTTTCCTGAGGGGAGCAATGTGCACACCAGCTTAAACATGCTCACAGTCACTTAAACGCTACAAGACACATCCCTACACGGTGTTACACGCCAAGACACATCCTTACACGGTGTGAACTAGGCTGACTCATGTTAAAACGCGCGCACACTGCCTTACACACGTGCACGCCCATGCAAACCGTTGTAAATGGTTTGCAACACGCCCCATATGTTGAGCTCAGTTTTACACGCGAATCACACGCCAAGCATGCATGCATTTCAAGAAACTTTGAGTGTAGGGATAGCGTAAACCTTCAATTTCTTGACTTTCCTAGTGTTCTGTTGGGACACACCTCCCTCCCTGAAGTCTGTCTGTCATCTTTCACCTTACATTGCCCTCCAATCTGGTACATTTGTATCTATCCCCCGTGATGTCACCTACCTCTTACTCTGTTCCTCCCCCTTCTCTAACTCTTACACTACTCAGAAAGTGCTCATTACCTATGTAGCAGTGTGATTCAGTATTGTAACCCTCATTTACATAGGATTGCCTAGTAATGATTAGTTACATGTCTTACACGGAGCTTCCCCCCCCTTGACAACCACTAAACGGAGGCCATATTGTTTTTGGTCTGCAAGTCCCTCCATTGACATTCCATGTAATACATAAATCCCACAATTGTGGGCTTATAAGCTTCGTTTTTTAGTTTTAGGTAGCGCACCCCGTTTGCGCAGGTGTGCTGCAGTTAAACCTCAAAATCCCGTGGAAAAAAAAAAGTTATATAACATATTTTTGCAAAAGTTTTTCATGCCAATGCCCACATATTTGGCCATTGGCATGCTTAATGAAACAAATGCACCCTTTATTTGGAGCTGACATAGCTCTTTTAATTTTGCAGAAATGTACTCAGTTGTCAGCTGAGTACATTTCTGCAGCTAACACGTCCATTACACGGACTGGTTTCTGCTTCGTGGATCGCTCAGATACCTCATTTGCATATCTTTGAGCTGCAAATGAGGTATTGAGCATTTCCACGCCCAGTCCGTGTAAGAGACGTGTTAGCTGTCTCTTACACGGAGATTTGGGCTGTTCCTGAATCGGGAGGCTTACACGGAGGCTTACACTACTCTTGAACTCCGTGTAAGCCTTCCTGAATCTGGCCCATAGTGTAGGTCCTATAGTCTAATGCTACTCTTACTTTGTGCTCCCTAAACAGTAAAAGCACTCCAGACATCTTGCTTTTCTAAAAATGTCTTTCTCAGTCATTGTAGTCTAGGCATCTGAATATGAATTGTCTGGTTATATTTGGATTTTGCACTTGTGGATTAATCCCCTGGGCTCTTTCATTAATGACTTTACTCTTTCCTTACAACACTTTCTCCATTTATTTTGTTATGATTTTTACTGGATCCTCTCATTCAAGTCCTCCTGGCAATCCCATGAGCCTTATGTTACTCTGTCCTGTACAATTTTCAGTGTCTTCTACCTTATTCACAATTCTGAGTAAGAATGGTTCAATCTTCTGAATGTCTCATGAATGTGTGGTTGTTATGTTTCTTAGCGATTCCCATCTCAGTTTGTGTATGGTTAAACTTCACCTCAATGCTCTTGGCTAGTTGAAACCTCCTTGATTTTGTTGCATATTCTTTTTAATTACTTTTAGCATCACAGTTAAAGCATCCATGCTTGTCCCCATAACTTTAATGTAATCTGGGATTACTGACAGAGCTTCAGCCATCTTTAAAACAAGGAAATTTCACACACTTCTCTGATGCAGGTTAACATTTCAACTCCCAATACAAAAATTTTACTTACAGGTCTTCCATTATACCTCTTTTGATTAGCAAAGGAAAGTGTTAAACCTATTTAAAATATTAATGGGAAGGGAACAAATGACACATTTCAACTGCTCATCATTGCAAGTACCTGTGCCTGTCCCTGCAAACCACATAAGTAGTCTTGGAAACTACATGACAGGACACAGCAGTAATGGTGGACTTTGAAGAGCATGTAATTGTATTAAGTGTGGTTGTCTATGTAAATTCTGGAGAAAATGTGTTTGTGTGGAGGGTTTTAAATGCTAGTGAAGCATTGTCAAAGGACTAAAGACAGAATGTTAACTAATAGTATTGTAATCCTCACCTTTGGATTAAACAAATGTACCAGGCAGGGGTACCCTGTGATTTTTGCTTCATTCCTTTTAACTGTAAATAGATTGAAGGACATCCCCAGCTGGTTCATGTATGTGGTGCAGATGAAAGCAGTAGTGTTATCTGATGGGTTCCTAATTTTTAACCCAAAGGCCTAGAGCAGATATCCCAAAGGTGGGAGATATATTGACTAAATATTTAGCTGTCCCTGCCTTAAAAATGAATGCAGTTAAAATAATCATTGCCCCCCCCCCCCCCAGTCATCATATAAAGATCTTCTACAGACAGAAATTGTCCTTTCCATTAAGGTAGAATAGATAAATATTTAGTCATTATTTTGGAGTCAGGATTGGACCACATGATGTCTCTAAACTAAAGGAAGTTTATTCACAGCTGCAACTGCATATTATTACTGCTGTTGGATTGTATGATGATGGAATAATGTTTGTGACACCCTTTCTGTTCTCTGTGTTTCAGCATATAATTACTCCTTCACCAAATTAATGGCTGAGGAAAATAACTAAATGTCTTGAGCATATTGGAATAATAGAAAAAGGTTCCCTGAGCAGCTGGAGCACTAGGGATTCACATTAAACCTTTATAGTACAGCACCTGTTCAGCTGTAGCCATCAGATTCATCAATATAGGCTCAGATAGAAGTCAAGATATTAAATCCAGATAAACCTTGTGCTCAGAAGTGCTATGGGGACAAAACTACCCTTCATCTAAGATGTTGATCTATCTTGGAGAATATGATGTGGTGGCTACATTTTATAAGAGAGCAGGAAAAGCAGGGGGATGCTTTTGTATGGGAAGAGAAAAGGGTCATATGTAAGTAGAGAGCAGAAAGTACTGGGAGCTAAATGGCTGATTGTGTCAGGGATAATGTATTTGTGTTTTCTCAATACTTAAACAATAAATGGAATTTAAACCCAAATTAGCATTTGAAATTTCTAGTATTCAAATGCACCATAGTATGCTTCAGATTCAAAGGTAACATCAACCTTTCTGTTCTTTCCTGCTACAAACTATAATATGGCTGAGTGACTGCAGTGGAGGAATAAAGACGCAGACATCTTTGGGGTGTCTACAGTGCACAGGATTAGAAGGCAAGAAAGGGAACAGAGTGGATGCATGAGATTAGGACTGATGGTAAATCAGAGATGGGAGCAGTGCTTTTTTTTCTGATGAAATCGCATCAGTAGTTGGTCTCATTCTTGGGAGATCTAATGTGTGTCAGCCTGGAAGAAGACATTGACAGTCATGCCTGCTTCTACAGAAATGGCCTGTAACTCTCACATCAGGATTCAGAATGTTGGGTAAGACATTTCTACCCATGACATTTTTTGTTTATGATCCTAGACCTTCTAAATTAACAAGTTAACAGTCAGGCCTTGTCAGTTCAGCACTACTAAATGTTAAAAGTCTATATAATAAGATGCTCAACATGTTTAACAACATACACTTGATACAGCAGTGAAACCTATCCATCCTAACCTGGATTTAGCACTTATTTTTAATTCACTTCCTCTAGTGAGAGAAGATAATAGCCATATTTATCTGCAATCTTATTAACTCATAGCCATCAAGCCTGATGATAGCATGGACCTCCTGGATATCCTAGACTCTATAGACCATTTCAATTATCATATTATTGTAAATGTTAGAACCCTTTCAAGGTCTCCTATTGTCCATGATACCTACCTCAACCAATGAGACCTTAACGGTGGAACCAAACTCAGTCATCCTGAATGATTTTAACCATCCATGCATCAACTGGCAAAGGTACATGACTAACAGGAACTATGTATACTGGTTCTTTAAATTTATTAATGAAACTTCCCACAACCTGATACTGGCTTCTCCTACAAGTGGCTACATTTACAACAACCTTGCCATTACTGATATAGCAATAGTAAGCTGCACACTTTAAATGTTCCCCCATGACCAAATCAGACCATCAGACCATCAGATTTTCCATAACAATCAACCTAACATGGCCTCTAACTCCACTGCTTTCAGCTGCTTCTTAATGGCCAACCTTTCAGATGACCTAAGAAAATTTAAAAGCACTATACCCCCCTTGGGACTGTATAATAAAAGAAAACACTTATACCATTGACTTAGCTCTCACCCTAACTCTTACAATGCAGCATGTGTCCTCATTTGTCATAATTATGATGATAAATTTAAGAATAAGCACAGTATCTACAAACTCTAGAATAAAAAATGATTTGGTACTAAAGAATAAACTTAAATTCTCCTTTTCTGAATATCACCTGAAAACGTACTGTAAAAACGCAGGCATGATACCAAAACTTGTAAAACCAAGTATGACCTGAATATCACCTTCTCTTCCAAAGATAACCATAAGTTTTCTTTCATTTACACAGACAGCACAGAGTTGATCACAAATGGTGCCACATACTCTGACCCTGAGGATATCATCAATATATTTGTGGATAAATTTAGTTCTATCTTCTCCCTGAGCTCCCCTCCCCCCTTCACCTCCCCCTTACTAACCACCCTCTGCCTTCCCCTATAACTACCTCTACACAGGTCCTAAACACCTTCTCCATAAGAGCACTAGCTCTGTGGGCACAGACAAGATAGCAGGTTGTCTCCATGTCATCACTAAGCATAGTCTTACTGAATCCCTTTTAAACTTCTTTAGTCTTAACCTATCTAATGCATACTAGGCTGCCTCCTTGTCAGAACCAAACAAAGCCTCATTGAGTCCTACTTAAAACTATTCACTTACCTTCTCCCATGGGTGCATGCCTGAGGACTGAAAAATGGACATTATGGTACCCATATACAAGAATGGCACTACCAGTGATCCTAGGCACTATAACCCAATTAGTCTCTCCAGTAGTATCAGGAAAGTAATGTTATATGTTATTCCAGAAGATATTGTCAAATTACAATTGCATGGTATGAACCAATTTGACTTTGTGAAAGGATGGTCCTGTCATTTACATTTACTGGACTTCTTTGAGAAGGCAACTGAAGAACTGGATAATGGCTAATCAATGCAAACAGCTTACCTGGATCGAGCTAAGGCATTTGATGCTATCCAACATTCTGTATTATTCAACAAAGAAGTAAAAAGGCCACACACAAAAAACACATAGGCAAAAACATTAAAAAGACATAGCAAATCAGAGACTTCAAGCCTCCTTTAATGGAGGCTTATAGGAAATATGCAAATGATCTCTTAAGTTTCCTAACTTAATGTATTCTCACCCTTTGGAATAAGTTACCACCACAGGTTTAGCAAAGAACTTCATTTGCCTTTAAGGCTAGTTTTGTTGACTGGATTGGTAGACATACATTTGCATTAGGGTTGTGTATGGCCATGCCACATTTGGGAGTTAGGAATGATTAAATACTCATATAGGGTGACAATAACTTTTTAAGTGTGACAACCTAAAGGAGTATATGGCTAGGCCTGTTATCCCTTGTCTAGTATTTTTCTTATGTTTTATTAGGAGTGTTTTAGCTGCATGTATTCTGAATACCTACTGTCTTTTTTTCAAGTCTTTATTGAGGTATTGAGGCCAATAAAGCCAAATCTACTATATGCAGACATTGTTTTGTCCCATTGTATGGGCTTGTCTGTATATTATAAGTAGATATGTGACCATTATTTTAAAGCTCTCCACTTTAAAGAAAGTCTTATCTCCATACAATGAAGATATGTGTAAAATTTCCCAGTAATAAACAAAACAAATAAAAAGTTGAGGCACTCTGTATTATTGATACTTTCACCACTTAAATATCATCCCCTAGGCAAGCCACCTTTCGCCCACTTAAATATCATCTCCAAGGTGACCCACTGGAGAGCTATCTACAACGTGGATAGAACCCACACATTCAGGGTCGTGTTGCAATTTTGTTTAAAAGGTTTGCTGCTAACAACATTTCACATGGTCCTGTATTGAGTCCACTCTTCTTTGCATATACCATGCTAATGTATAAACTTGTAAAAAACAGTCTATGGCTAACAAAGATTGCTGATGACTGCAAACTCACTGCTGAAATGACCTCTCCACCTGATACCCAGATAACCCACATTAGTTCCCTGATGTCAAGACCACGGACTCAAGTTCAATGAAAATAATGCAGCATGATACTCTTTGAAAAACAAGAACTCCCCTGCATCTGCCACATCAGTGATACCCCTTCAAAGATTGTAAATGTCATTCAAGACCTAGGCACATCTGTGGACAATGAACTCTCTTTTGTCCATCACATTTCAGTTATAGTTATTTAATCCATCACACATTCATAAAGTTTCTTGTAATTTGTGAGATGGAACAAAAGCTCTTACCATTGAGCTGTAAATTTTATATGTTATCTAATTTTAAGTTTTACAATTAAATAAAATGGTTTTGGTGTTTTCACAAAGAATGAGTCAGTTGTGGACTGGATAATATGCCACAACTTGGTTTTGGTTGTTTGGGAGTTTTTTACAGTTATGAAATCTATCACACATTCATGAACAATGAACTCACTTTTGTTCACCATGCTTCAATTATAGTTAGTAAATCTGTCTCTCTAAACCAGCTGATTACTAAAGATATATCATCCAGATCCAAGGAGGTTATCTCCTCTCTAATTTGGTCTATAATAGAATATAATGGATCTTTTTGGCATATATCTATCCAAACATATAAATCAGAATGAAAAAAAAAAGATTGCTAAACAAGAAAATCTCAAGTGTGAGATGTTCATATCAAACCAGGCATCTGCAAGCACTTTCACCTTAATCCATCTCGTATAGTTTCTTCTTTGCTTGACCTACAAATCTATGAAGAACACAATATTGCTTGACATCTTAAATATTTAAAAAAATGGCAATTCCTGGTCTGAAGCAGTAAAACTGCATTGTAATGTTATCAAAACCTGTTGGCAAAATAAGTATCACTCCCAAAGGATCCCTTACCTAAGGAATAAACTCCGACGCCATACCAAACTCTCTTTAAAACAAGCCTTCATAAGTGGATAGATATCCATAAATTCATCCCTGGCTCTGTCATGAGGCCTTTATAATTAGAGGGAGTAAGTAATGGAAATTTCAGTGGTTTATCGTCTAATGTACTAGTGAATAAAAGTTTAGTCTAGACTAAAGGAGCTATGAAAATATTCTCCTATTGTTTTATTTTTTAAGTTTGCTACTATGTGTGATATTATTTTATTTTACGGTATTTTTTTACAACATTACAATATTATTTACTGTCCTTAAATTACTGCTGATTAATAATGTCAGGGTAATCCTATGGGCTATGTTTGTAAAGGCTCCAGAGCCATTAGCCTAGTGCACACCTATGAACCTATAAAGAGGTGACACTTCCCCCGGGATTCATGAAGCTTGGAGCAAGGACGTCATTAGCCTTGCGATGACCATGACATAGAGATGGCACAGCAGCACCACATGCATATTAATGAAGGCGCGCTGCCGTAACGGCCAAGTGCATAGGAAACGTATACAAGTGCAGGGGAGCATGTCCAAGCTCTGCACGGAGGCGTGAACATGTTGGCTGCAGACGTGCAACCTAAAATGCTGACCAGTACAGCCTGTCTCTAATAGTAATCACTCCTGTCAGTGTCCATAGATAGTGAAATATATGCAAAGTATACAATACATCATTGCGAACACCACAATAAGAAGTAATTACAAAGGCACGTAGCTGAATATTGAGTCCCCATCCCTCGAACAGATGATATTTAAAACCCCGTGCTCGTACTCCATTGTAGTGTCGCTAGTTATACCAAGTGGAAGCGAAACGCATTGTGTTAGCGCGCCGCCACTTGCTAAGCCTAGCCCAATGGTTTGGGTTACCACATGGCCTACATTGTGAGGGACAGTCCTCCTCTAGGCAGGTGTGTCCATACCAAAACCATTATAAATGTGAAATGCCCTGCGATAGTAGGACATAATTATGTCCCATATTTTATGTAATAATCCCATACAATACGTATGTCTGTATATAAAAATACCTATATGTTACAAGAAACAGAATAAGCAAGTAAATGAAACAGAATAAACAACTACACCACTACAAAAATAAATCTTATATGTAGGCATAAAAATTAAGTACTATCCTTTGTAATGACCGTGGGTATGTGTCGGCCTGTAAACTCAGATGTGTGTCCTGAAAATGTCCCATCCAGGACATATGAAAAGGTGGCAACCCTAATAATGGTCAGCGCATTCACCCAATATCTGCCCATTCGCAGTCCAAGTTGTCCTTGTCAGGATGGCCCATAGATGAATGGGTATTACCCGGGTCTACCTACCATATCATGAAAGATAAGTATTTGCGCGTACCTATGTGCATGAAGTACAGCATGTGGATGATCAGAAATGCTAGTGTAGACCTCACAACCATATTGATCCCAGAGATATGTAGTGTACGCAATGTGTTCTGTTGACTGTGCCATGGGCCATCAACTAGAGAAGGGATGAATGGTGTCTGTGGAATATCGGGGTGGGGGGGTGACGGGTAATGTAATAATTTGCCTAGGGGAGACTAGGTCGGATGCACAATAGGTGAACTGGAGGTCTACGAGGGAGCAGTGGGTGAATCAGGAAGATAACCAAAGAAGTAATATACACACCCGCAATACAATCCCACAAACATGTGAACATTAAAATGTGCAATACACATGTACAGAAATGTTACTGGCACATACCCTCATAATGGTCTGGCCAGAACTGAGCCATTCAACCCCAACACACCTGGATACATAATTGAATACCCATCATCCCTTTCACAGCACACCACCCCCCCTTCCTGAATGTCCAACAAAACCAGCCATACTCGGGCTGCTAGATAGGCGCGGCCATATCTGCACATAGTGACCCCTACCCATATCTAGTAGGCAGTCTCACCCTAGGCAGTCTTAGGATTGCAAACTATGTATCCCTTGCATGTATAACCCTACCTTACAGCCATAAAGCAAAGAAGGTCATCAGTCCCCACAATTTTTGGATATCCCTCATGGGATATGTATCTGTTCTAAACATTAGACTTGGTGTCACGACACAATGTCCAGTCCTGTATACATCTGGACACAAATCGTATGAGCAGTAGTTGTCCACAAGAC
>NC_056726.1:1413592945-1413595801 GCF_019279795.1 Protopterus annectens
AAAATATCCACAGCAAACTGGTTTCAGCTGAAAGTTCAAGCCGTCTTCAGTGCAACAAAATATATTCATTAGAGCAAACCCTAATTCTTGCTTATATAGATGCATAGATTAGCCAAAAAGGCTTAATACCTTAATTGGAGTGATTCATCAGTGAGTCAAACAATCAAAAGCAAAAATTAGCTTAACTCATTCAGGCCTGGTTTAAATAGAGCACCTAGCCTGATTATCCAGGAAGATTCCTTGTTATTTAATATATTATGCCATCCAGCTTTGGATATCCTGTTCATTTGTATTTTATCTATGATAGTAAAAGTGAATTTAGCAGTTTTATGTGTTAAGGTGTGTTCGTAAAGGGCGTTTGAAATTATTTTATTTCTAATTTCACTTAGATGTTCACTAATATGGTATCTAAAAAGTCTGGACATTTGTCCAACATAAAATGAAGAACAGATGCAAGTGGCTAAATAGATAATCCAATCACTGCTGCAATTGCCAAAACATCTTATTTTGTAAAGTTTAGATGTGTTGCAGATAGTAAATTCCTTGGTTTGAAATATGTGTGAACAAGCACTACAATGACCACAAGGAACACAACCTAATAATGTATCACCAAATAGAGTTTTCTGTAGAGTAATGGGTGAATTATAAAGTTTGTAATGAGTTAAGTGTGTGTGAGTTGATTGTTCTGCCTCTACGATAAGAAAATAAACATCTAGAGTTAAGTATTCCGTTCAATTGGTCATGGCCAAGCAAAATGTCCCAATGGTTATTGATAATGTTTTTGAACCTATAGGTATTGGCCGCAAAGGTGGTTGCTAGCCTAATGGGTTGTGATTTCTGTGTGCTATCATGACTAGTTCTATCCTTATATTCTAAAAGTTGAGATCTATCTATTTGGTCCACCTGGGTTATTGTCTGAGAAATGCAATCCTCACGATATCCTCTGGTAAGCAACCTGTTGGTTAGATCCTGTTGGCATGCTTGAAGACTTTGTTCGGAGGAACATATATGTTTAGTGCGTAGATATTGTGACTTTGGAATGTTGCTGATGATGTGGTGAGGGTGATGACTAGAGGCATGTAATAGGATATTGTATTCTGGAAATTTCCTATGTACACGAGTCTCTAAAGTGTGGTCTTCCTGTCTGGTAATAGTGACATCCAGAAATATAATTTGATGGTACTCAATGTATAATGTAAACTGAATGCCCCATTTGTTCTCATTAAGATATCGGATAAATTCATGCACATATGATTGGTCCCCCCGCCACACCATCCAACAATCATCCAAATAACGTCTCCAAATATCTAGCTGATCAAGAAAAAGATTGTGACTATCATAATATATTAACTGTTCCTCCAAAAAGCCCATAACCAAATTTGGACTTTTCCAGCCAATATTGAATATTTGCAATCTCTACTATCTATGGTTAGGTCTAGGCTAAAAGATACTACCCAATTTCTTAACATTATTCAGGATGCACAATTGGAACCAGACTGGTATTTATGTACACTTGATGTTACTTCTCTTTACACAAGCATACCACATTGAGCTGGACTACAGGCCATTCAATATTGGCTGGAAAAATCACAATTATACACCCCTGGTTTCAACACACTCCTTATATCCTTAACTGAACATGTATTAACTAAAAATGTTTTTTATTTCCATGGTAAATCATACTGGCAGGTTTGTGGCACAGCAATGGGAGCATCCTTTGCTCCTATTTATGCTGATTTGTTTATGGGCTTTTTGGAGGAATAGTTAATATATGATGATAGTCACAATCTTTTTCTTCATCAGCTAGATATTTGGAGATGTTATTTGGATGATCATTGGATGGTGTGGCAGGGGGACCAATCATATCTGCATGAATTTATCCGATATCTTAATGAGAACAAATGGGGCATTAAGTTTACATTACATATTAAGTGCCATCAAATTATATTTCTGGATGTCACCATTACCAGACAGGAAGATCACACTTTAGAGACTCGGGTACATAGGAAATTTCCAGAATACAATACCCTATTACATGCCTTTTGTCATCACTCTCGCCACATCATCAACATTCCAAAGTCACAATATCTACACACTAAACGTATATGTTCCTCCGAACAAAGTCTTCAAGCATGCCAACAGGATCTAACCAACAGGTTGCTTACCAGAGGATATCGTGAGGATTGCATTTCTTGGACAATAACCCAGGTGGACCAAATAGATAGATCTCAACTATTAGAATATAAGGATAGAACTAGTCATGATAGCACACAGAAATCACAACTCATTAGGCTAGTAACCACCTTTGGGGCCAATACATGTAGGTTCAAAAACATTATCAATAACCATTGGGACATTTTGCTTGCCCATGACCAATTGAACGGAAAACTTAACTCTAGATGTTTATTTTCTTATCGTAGAGGCAAAACAATCAACTCACACTTAACTCATTATAAACGTTATAATCCACCCATTACTCTACAGAAAACTCTATTTAGTGGTACATTATTAGGTTGTGTTCCTTGTGGTCATTGTAGTGCTTGTTCACACATATTTCAAACCAAGGAATTTACTAGTTGCAACACATCTAAACTTTACCAAATAAGATGTTTTGGCAATTGCAGCAGTGATTGGATTATCTATTTAGCCACTTGCATTTGTTCTTCATTTTATGTTAGACAAATGTCCAGACCTTTTAGACTCCATATTAGTGAACATCTAAGTGAAATTAGAAATAAAAGAATTTCAAACACCCTTTACAAACACACCTTAACACATAAAACTGCTAAATTCACTTTTACTATCATAGGTAAAATACAAATGAACAGGATATCCAAAGCTGGATGGCATAAAAAA
>NC_056726.1:1413596301-1413611907 GCF_019279795.1 Protopterus annectens
ATTTTTTTTCTTATTTGAATGTTTTACTGCTTGCACAATATATATTTCCTATAGAACAGTGATTGTCCTGCAAGTTATATACAAATATATATACTCTATATATATATATATATATATATATATATATATATATATATATATATATATATATATATGTGTGTGTGTGTGTGTGTGTGTGTGTGTGTATATACATATCTATATATATATATATATATATATATATATATATATATATATATATATATTTATATATGTGTGTGTGTGTGTGTGTGTGTGTATATATATATATATATATATATATATATATATATATATATATATATATCTTATTTGAATGTTTACTGCTTCCACAATATACATTCCCTATAGAACAGTGATTATCCTGCAAGATATGTTCATGAAATCATCCTGAAGTCTTACAGCTTACATGGCTTAATGGTTAAGTTCTGTGACTATTGTGTACATGTTGCTGGGTTCAAAACCAGCAAAGGCTGTTTATTTTGTTGCTGGGCAGAAAAAGGGCTCATGGAGAAAGGGTAATTAAGGCACTTTAAAGTGGCTTTAAGTGGGTTTGCGCAGGTTTGCATGAAGCTAAGTGGAGCTAACACATGGTTAAATGTACAGGCATTTAAACTGTGTGGGCTTGTCTTAGCGGCACTTACCAATGAACAAATCCGGTTAGGTATGACAACTACTGTTTGCCTATTCTGTGTTTGAGCATATGTCAACTGGTTTGCTCGCCGCTCAGCGATGGTAATACATGGTTAAATGTATAGGCACGCTATGGAATGTTAAGTTTGACTAAACAAATGCAGATCATGCAGCTCAGCTGGTGTAGTGGTATGGTCTCTGACTTCAGGGTCTGGGTTCAAGACCTGGGGCTGCTAGCTCTTTCATTAATATTAAATGTCCGGACTGCATGATAAGTTAGGCAAAGCAAGAGCAACTTGTAGAACTCAGATGGTGCAGTGGTATGGTTGCTGACAGTAGTGTAAAGGGTCCAGAGTTCAAGACTTGGCAGGGCTAATTAGTTTTGTTGCTGGCCACAACAATGGCTGATGGTGAGAGGATGATTAAGGCACTTAAAAACAGCTTTAAGTGGGTTTGCGCGATGCTAAGCATTGCTAAAATATGGTTACTCCATTTTAGCTTTGCTTAGCGGCGCTTACTCCTGCTAACCCCTGCACTAATTTCTTTGAAAGAAAAGAAAAAGGGTTGATAGTTAAGTGCTGAAAAAAGGGCCGTGCAGAAGGAAAAACAAGACAAAAGATGGATAAAGCTGTGCAGGATGGGAGTAGGGAAGGTCCATAGCTGTTCATTTCTCCTACAGCAACAGCTGTACATATGTATTAAATTTGGAGGTGAATTTGGATACTCATACCCCTGAGAGAGGGGTGAGGACAACAGTAATGTGTTGTCTAGGCAACTAGACAAGATTACATGTGTTCAGTGGACACATCTGTGAAATGGACAGCTATGTATGGGGCGTAATCTTTTTGTGGGAACAGAGTGTCCTTTTTTTTATAAGGAGAGAGTGGGTTGTTGGGGAAGGATAGAAGGGATATGTGGGTAGTGAGGTTGAGTAGAAAAACAGACAAGACAGACAAGACAGCAGACAGGGGCGGTGTATGACACATGTGGGAGGTGAACACCTTGACGGGGAGGATGGTTGGGAATCAGAGGCACATGAGCCCACAAATGGATACAGTGAGACTGAGGTCCCCACCCATGAGCAGTCACCACTGCACCTTCACGGCCCCAAAGGTAGCTGTGCTGGAGGCTGAGCAGGTGGGGCAGGCTGACCCTCATGATGCTCCATGTGGCCCTCAAGCTGGCATAGCTGAGCTGCAAACTCCTTTTGCATCTCTCTATGCACAACACCCTGGACCTGACATCAGGTGACAGGCTCCTGTCCACGCTCACTCTGAGGGGAGGGGATGAGCCCCATCCCCTGAAGCAGTTCCACCCATGGGTGGTGCAGGACCAGCGGATGAGGATGATCTGGGGTGGGTCCCAGATGTGCTGGGCATGGTGCAATGGCCAGATGAGGCGGGACAGGTGGATCCGCTTGGATTGTCCTTCCCAGATGAGCTAGGGTGTTGACAGTTTACAACATATGTTGGTTAGTTATGAACAATACAATGCCAGGATTAGTTATAACAGCATGCATGGGTGTTCCAATAGACACCATAACACAATTTTCAATCAGTTGCATAGCAAACAGAACAGATGCAGATATGGAACCACAGTGGATATTACAGCAGCATGTAGGTTACATTGATAGCAACAGGCCACCAATGATTTCATTTCATCAGAGAACAGCAATAAACAGACATTGAAATAAAGGTATAACAATGGGGAACGTGTCCCAACAGTAGTTTTGTTAAAAACATATCATTTATTTTTTTGGTTGTATTATTGTTGCAAATAGGGTGGGGGTAAGACAGAGAAATGAACAACTATGTGTTATTACATTGCTCACAACTGTTCTGTACATTATCGTCTATTCAGTACTCTTCAGATATGACCTGAAATTACAGCTACCTATGGGCTTGGGGTTGGCCAGTGGGTGTTGTAGACAGTTATCAGTTCAAACTTCGTACACATAATATACAGCTATACTTACCTGCTGGACCTGTGGAAAAATTGAGTTAACACTACCTGACTGTTTCTACACATTAATAGGGTTTGGCTTTGATATGGGCAACCATACTGCGTATGTGTGTGCTAATGTCATAGTCCACCTTCATTTTTGTACAGCACCATGGGTGCTGGGGACAGTGACCAATAGCCATGATGGCATGACACTTGAGGGACATTTTTGGGGGAAAACTAAGTGGTCTATGTACTTCTCTTGCTGTCATCTGCAGCCTTGGGGCTGGCCAGTGTGTGTTCTACACAGTGTATAAGAGACACATTCTATGGTTAATATCCAGCCTGCCTTACCTACCGAAGTTGTGGAAAAAAGTGTGTTATACTACCTGACTGTTTGTAACAATACTCATGTATTCTTGTGTGAAAATATACAGCTTAGTACCACTCCTGGGATTCAAACCCTGCCAGTTTCTTCAAAAAGTAGTCACAATCTAATGTTTATCAGAACAAGCTATCATGGAGCTGTTATTTTTTTGTGAGTGTTTTCTACCTATTAGTCTATGATTTTCCCAATCTGACCTTGTACTTCTGATTCCTGCATGGCAGACAGTTGATCTACTGTGTACTTACACTTTCAGATATTACATTACAGGAAACAACGGTTAGCAAGCATTTTTAATATTTAGCTATCAGATCATACTGCAGGGAAACTTTGTTATACTTAATCTGTTGTACAAGACTTGACTGTTTGCCACATGAACCTAAGATACTTAATGCTATCAGAGCCATATTTGCTGTGCAAAAGCTATACACATTTCCAATTCCTACTAACACATTGGAAATAAAACACAACAGTCCAGAGTTGTATAGTTTATTGACAGTTATCACTGTTTTATGTATATCACTAGCATTATCTGTGGTAATTTCAGTTTTATTTGGTTAAAAAAATACACAGATTACAGCACTGACAGGTGATATTCTACTACTTTTGATTATACTGCCAGCTAGATCAGTACTCACCAGCCTCGTGGCACAGCCTTTGCAATCTGCTGCCACGTGCCTCCACATTTGAAGCCATCTCAGCTGCAGCTGTACAGGAGACAGAGAAATATTTATGACTACCTATCCATCACATACACAGCCTGGACAATCTTAAACAGCAATTGATACTGATACTTACACACTACTGGAGCATTACCTGCCCGAGCGTCTTGTTCCCACTAATCCAGAAGGTCCCTCTTTCTCCCCTTGAGATAAGCATAGTGATGTCATACCTGCTCACCAGTCTAAGGGATCCCAGTAGCGCTGGTGAGTTCACGGGTGAGATGGTCCCAGGTCTCCACTTTATATTCTGAGCCCTGGTACTGGCCCTGCAGCATCTTAAATCATGGTTTTCAACAAGGAGTCCAACCATGACCCTAGACTCCAGAATGCCCCAGTGTTGCACACGAAAGCGAACACCTTCTCCTACTCCAGCCATGGTGCATGCAGTGATGAGCTCCAACTAGTTATGGGCTGTATTCCTGCCTACAGGGTTTAAATAGGGCCGATTTCCCACACTTTGCTGTGATTGCTTACTTTTGAAACTGTTGAGCTCAGCTAAGCTACGGGCAAACCTGCTTAGCTAAGGTTGGTAGTGCTTAAAGGGGCGGGTTCAGCACTGCTTATCTCTGGGCAAATCCACTTAGCTTGGCTACTCACTGTTTAGCATTCATATTTAAGCAATGCTTACAACCAGTAAGGATAGTTGTGCTATTCTTGGCATTGCTTACATTTTAGTTTTACAGACTATCAGCTGTGTGACATTGATGCATCATTCCTGACATATTATTATTTTGTTTACCTTCCCTAACATCCCACTCTGTGCTTTCATTACATTTATTCTTGTGTGACTATCTGTATGGGGCACTTGTGTTTATATACGGGTTTCACAACTTTATTACACTGACACCTCATATCTGGCCCTAATACACTGCTCTGGTTGCAAATATAAATTATTTACTACATAACTACACTTAAAAATTACATTTGTGGTGATTTCACATACAAAATAGAAATGGCATCCATGGGGCTAGAACCCTGCCTGTTCATTTACAAAGTATACATACTAACCACTACACTATTCCAGTGCTGCTTATTGTGGATGTATATTGCTCTTTAACTTGTTGGGCTGTTTCAGCTCGGCTAAGCAGCAGGCACACCCACGCAGCTATGCTTAAACTTTCTTGTTGATGTGAAAAAAAATATTACAGACATTTTTTAAGTATTTCTCTTGCAAACTTTATGGCTGTTAGACTAACAGGTTTTGTATTTCCATGCATTTTCCGAAAGGTATGACGTCTGCACTTCAAATTCTCTGTCATTATTTTCTAACGTCATTCTTTAATGTTTTGCCACTATTTTTACAGTGGCAACTACACTTTTATTATACAGCCGTACACTATACGGAATTTTGGCCACATCTCTGATGTTCAAAGAGTGATCTCGCTCTTTTTGCATTGCCATATGGCAATTCTGTTATGCAGGGGGCATATATCTTGTGAGAGCACTGCTCTCAGACACCCCCCCCGCACTTGTACACATTTTAGTGTACATATTGCAGCATGGCAGCACGCCTTCATGCATATGCATGGCGCACTGCCATGCTGAACAGGAACAGTCCCTGCCGTGCAGGAATAACTTATTCCTGCTCAGCTGCTTGCTTAATCTGGGGGGTTGTTAACATCTTTTCCTTCCCAGTCCAATGCTACTTGCAAAATTGTTCTCTGATTTTAGATAAACATCCCTGTACAAAAGCTGCACTAATAGCCTAAGAAGCTTTTTGTAGTAGCATCCATACCCCTCTACCTGCAGACATTCACAATAGGAACAGAGGCCCTAAAAAGGTAGGAACATCCAGCTAAAAATCTGGACATCAGATTAGCATAAAATCTGAATACCAAATAGCACTTAACTCCCACTTCTAGCAGGACTGTGTGATATTACTCAGAAATACCTGTTCAAAATCAGAGTGGCAAAATGATGTTAAATGTAAGCAAATTGTCGAACAGACAGTGTAAAATCTGTAGACTTTAATGAACTTCATCTCAAAATTCTGCCACATAAGATCATTTATGTTTACTTCAGAAAAGGGAAGATGTAAGATGTGTGTCCTTTTTCTTTAAATTATTTGTGCCACTAATATGTTGGTCATGTAGTGTGGTTTTCTGTGTACTTGAGAGGTTTAAAAAATCACATGTGATGAGGGGAATGCAGAAAACGTTATGTATTTTGTTATTTATTTATTTAATTATTTACATTTGTTTGCTTGGATAGTCAAACTAGGTTTAGCCCCTTTTCAGTGCAGGCCCAAGAAGACAAGCGGCAAGAGTTTACAAAAATGACTTATAAATCAGAGATATACATAAGAGAATAAATAAAGAAGTATGTAGGATGCAGGCATAGGTAATAGTGAACACAGCAGACTACTTAAAATTACAGGAGATTAAAACAAAAATTCACAGGTAATCTTATTTCTCTTCCTCAAAATAGGTATAATGCATTAATTTTATTTTTATTGTACTGTACTGTATGTTTTACCACATCCATTTGGTATTGAATGATGTATTTTTACTTTGACAATTTTTATTGAATATATTGTTTCTCTGTAACTGTCCAGTGGAGCTTTTCTCCCTAGGCCTCCACTGAAAATGGGCTCTTCGTGGCCCAGTGGACATCCCCGGTTATCAAACTGAAATAAATATAAATAAATAAGATTAGTTAAAATTAAGCATGCTTCCACATTTATGGGAAGAAAAAGATAAAATGAATGAGGATTGTGTACATATGATGTCAGTGCTTACCTATGGGAAGAGAGGGAAAAAAGAATTGCTAAACTGGCAGAGTTTGCTGTAGGAGGCGAGTAGAAAGTTACAGAGGTTTATGAAAGAAGGGTGGGAGGACACGAATATGGTAGCATGAATGAGGAAAAGTGTGCTACTTTTATCCAGGATTGGAGTAAGAGCAAAGCCAAGAGTTGAGTTTGTGTTTCAATAGCTGTTTAAAGTCTTTTTTGATATTTAGTTTTAAAGAAAGTGGACTGGAGTTCCACAACCTTGAGACATGGGAAGTGTAAAGACAGTCACCTGGCAAGTTGTCGGATTTAATTATCTGCAGTACATGTTTATCTGAAGATCACAGAGTTCTTTTTGGATTATATTGTAGGAATAAATAGGACAGATTTGGACATTCTTCTGGATTATGGATAAGGGAATGAGTCCGACCAAGGAGGGAGAGTTTATTTATCAGCCTGGTGTGGAAAAAAGTACTGAAGGCCTTAGAGAGATCTAAAAAGATGGCTGATAGCAGATTGCCAGCATTTCTGTTTAGGTTAATGGAGTTGTTGAAACTGACCAAAGCTGTAGCAGTACTGTGATGTGTTTGAAAACCATGCTGTGTGGGTGAGAGTAGCTCACTGGCAATAACATGTTTTAGCAATTGTTGTTAGATGCATTTTACCAATATTTTAGATAGTAGTGAAAGGGTGCCTATGTGCAATAGCTTGAGGGTTTGCTTGAGCTACCAGCTTTGTGAAGTGAGAGTATGTAAGACTGTTTACAAAGGATTAGGGACATAACATTCTGATATATATCTATTGATTAAAATAGAGATGGGTAATGCAATAGCATCTGCAGCCATTTCTAGGCTATTTCTCCTTATTAATAAGGAGAAATTATTTATAATTAATTAAGGAGAAATTAATCATAGGCACTAAACAGCCTGTAATTGCAAAGTACCTTGCTAAGGGAAGGGAAAACAGCTCCTGTACTTTTTAAAAAAAACACCAAACCAGGCATGTCCAAGGGTCAGCTTCCGGTGATTTCTCCTGTCCACCTGGTGAATATGGGCATACTGGGGCAATGCAGCAATTGCCTCATGTACACAGACAGCCCTCTCCTCCTACCACCAAACACTACAACCTGTAGGAGATGCAGTTACATAGCCAAACTGGAAGCAAAGCTCTCTTCACCCAAGATTGTGCTAGACAGTCAAGAGGAGAAGGTTAAAACCCATACTACACCTCAAGCAGCACATAGCCCTTCTAAACTCACACCACCAAAACCCACTGATAGCAACACTAAATCCACATATGCAGAGGCCCTTAACTGTAACCTGCCCAAGCAACAAGGACCACTGAAGCTGAAACGCAAACAAACACCAATCACAATCAAAGTGTCACATAGCTCACAACACCAGTGTGCAACCCAGCAACAGCCCCTAAGGCAAGACAACGTACCTAACACTTTAGTCATAGGTGACTCTATAGTCAGGTACACTGATGTCCCACTCACCAGGTTGAATAAGGAGAAAATTACAGTCAGCTGCCTGTCGGGTGCCAGGATCCGCCACATAACGCATGCACTCAAGTCACTCCACAACAAGTACAAATATGACTCTGTCACTGTCCATGTTGGAGTGAATGACTTGAGACGTACCTCCCTGGACTACATGAAAAGAGACATGGAAGAGTGCTCAGATCATGTGGCTCAGGCAGGTATGACCCTATCCCTGAGTAGCATCCTGCCTTCGCCTAGAATGATACCACAATATAAGGACAAAATGATTGACTTCAACAATTGGCTAAGCTTCTGGTGTCATTCAAAGGGGATCCAGTATCTGTCTGCCTGGGATGACATGATCGACATACCAAGATGCTTTGCCAGAGATGGTCTGCACCTTTCACCCCTGGGATTCAGGTTACTGGCTAAGGCTCTTGCCACCCCTATAGTGCCCTTTTTAGGAAAAATTCAAAGGTCAAAACCACCACCGTAACAGGTACAAGCATGCAAAATCTGAAGGCAATGTTACTCAATGCTAGAAGTCTAAACCTCAAAATGCACACTCTCGAGGCACTCCTAAAAATGGAGAACATCGATATCTGTGCAGTAACTGAGACCTGGTTCAAGGCTCCAGAGAGCACCCCTGCAATACCAGGCTACAATTCTTACCACACTTTTCGGCCACCAAACCAGGATCGAAACGCTAAAGGTGGAGGAGTGTCCATATTCACCAAGGATATTCATACCACCAGGCTAGTTGCCCAATACAATGCATCTGAAATTCTCCAGGTGCAACTAACACTAGATAAGACTGCAATCCAAATTGTAGCTTGCTACAGATACCCCACCATGCCCCAAGATTCTCACTACAGCTTTCTAAACATACTGGAAAATAATAAGATACAACCAAACACCCTAATACTGGGTGATTTCAACTACCCTGCCATTAACTGGGAAAACTACTCATGTACCAACAGCTTTGCCCAATGGTTCTTAGAATTCATAAATTCCAATGCCCTGGATCAACTAATCCATAGTCCCACCAGGGGCTCCAATATCCTAGACCTGGTCATTACCAACATGGGAGATAGATGCTCAACCCCTGTGGTCACCCCCTCGTTGGTCAGGTCAGACCATAAGCTAATCACCCTAAACATCCACATCCCACCCCCACTCCCCAGTAAGGAAACCTCCATAAAAAACTTCTCCAAAGCCACCTTCATGCTACTCAAGTCAGAAGTGACAAACGTCATGACACCCATGCAGACGGGAACTGGAAGTTCAACTGCTGAGTCCTACACTAAATCACTGTCCGAGCACATCCACTCATGCATGAATTGTGCCATCCCAAATAGAACCAAGATGCTCTCCTCCAAAAAAAGGAAGCCAATCTGGTGGTCCCCTGCCATAAACAAACTTTACAACAAAAGGAAGAAACTGTTGCAGAAAAGGGGAAAATCCCACAATGCAAATAAATTCCCTTACCAGCCTCAGTAAGAAGCTGAGATCTCTCGTAAAATCCTACAAAGCTAGTTACGAAAATAAAATTGCCAAAGATTCCAAAGACAACCACAAGGCATTCAATAACTATGTCAAGAATCTAAATGGCAATGCTCAGATCTGCTCTGAGCTACAACAGAATGGCATTAAATATACTGAGCCCAAGGATATTGCCAATATTCTGTCAGATCGATTCAGTGCCAACTTCACCCCCTCTCACCCCCTAAATGGCCCATGTCAATAGTGGAAGATTGCCAAATTCTGGTAATAACGACCACGCAGGTAAAAAAAACGCACTCTCCAAAGCTAAGAATACAGCATCCATGGGATCAGATGACATCCCGGGCTGTGTACTACATGAACTACAAAATGAACTGGCACCTCACCTAAGTGTCATGTTTAATCATCCCCTCACTTCTGGCTTCATGCTCACTGAGTGGCGCACAGCTACAGTTATCCCACTCCACAAGGGGGGATCCACCTTATCAGTCTGATGAGCCTCATCTGCAAGGCCATGGAACGCATTATCATGGAACTTATAAACAAAGATATTGGCAACCTTCAAACACTGGACCCCACCCAGTTTGGGTTCGTGAAGAGCCGATCTTGTCTCTTGAACCTGATTGACTTCTTTGAATCAGTCTCCAGAGCCATGGATGAGGGTAAGGAAGTCCACACAGCCTATCTGGACCTCACCAAGGCCTTTTACACTATCCCCCACTCTGGAATCATAGATAAACTTACTAAGCTGGGCATTAATCCCTACATCACTCGATGGGTTGCCAACTGGCTTACTGACAGAACCCACACTGTAAAAGTAGCTGACTCCAAATCCAGCTCCAGACAAGTGACAAATGGAGTACCTCAGGGTTCAGTTCTGGGACCACTCTTGTTTGGCATCTACTTCTCTGAAGTACAGGCCAACACTAAGGGACTCTGGAAAACAAAGTTCGCAGATGACTGCAAACTGGGAGCCATTATTGAATCCTCAAATGATGTAGGGCCTTACAGAAACAGATGCTTGGTGCCAGAGCCATGGGCTTAAGCTCAATGCCAAGAAATGTATAGTTATCCCCTTTGGGAAAAACATGTACCTGTGAATCACCACATAGGTGGCAGTACACTAAACACTGAAAGTGTGATAAGAGACTTAGGGACACAAGTGGACAGTGGTCTCACCTTCAATAACCACATCACCATAACAGTCAGGAAATCCTTCTATGTGGCACACCTCATCACTAAGGGCTTTTCATCCAGAAAAAAGGAGGTCATTGTCCCACTGTACTCATCCCTCATTAGACCCATTATAGAATACAACGCTCCATTTGGTATGCACCTCTCAAGACATCTGCAACAACTGGAAAGGCCGCAGAAATACCTCACTAAAAGAATCACAGGCCTAAAGCAGATGCCCTATGCTGACCGCCTTAAAAAACTCCAGCTATACTCTGTCGCATATCGTCTACTCAGAGGCGATCTCTGCTTAACATACAAGGCCGTGTCAAACCCAGAGCTGTTGGACATGCTAAACTTAAAGAAATCCCAATCCCTCAGAGCCACATGCTCCAGGGATCTAAACCTTGTCATCACAATAAACAAAACATGCCGGAGAGATAGGTTTCTGAGACTCCCCAGACTCTGGAATAGACTGCCTATACATGTCAAGCAGAGCACCTCCTTGGCCCTCTTCAAAAGGAACCTTGACGATTGGATGGGAGAAAGGAAATTCACCCCGAGGATCATGTCAGTCACCCTGCTAGACAGGGGTCCAGGGAAGTAAATAGTGTGGGAAGAAATATCCAGGGAATTGTTATGGCTAGGCTTGTATAGGCCCAGGGGGCGATAGCCTAGTACCAACCTATGAACTTATAAACCTAAGCATTCAGTGGGGAGTTTGTTCTGGGTTAAATTGGTGGGTTTTAGCTTATGGAGCATTTTCTTGATGCAGTAAGTTGATACAGGTAGTAATGATAGTTTATTTGGATGTTGGTCAGGATGAGAGTGAAGGACTGTGTTTGGGGTAGACAGCTTAAGAAGAGAGGCAACCAATTGTACAAAGTGAGAATATAAGAATTGAAAAAAACTGTAGAATACCAGAAATTATTGGAATGAATGCCTTTATCTTTTAATTACCTATAACTGTGTTAAAAAAGTGCCAGTTTGTCTGTTACATGCCAGTTTTTGGCTTATTATGTAGCAGCAGCATACAGCGGAGTTAAATATCAACAATATCCTAACCAAATCTTACTGTCACAAGTAACAGTGCTGATAAACTGAAATAGATTGAATTATAATGTCTGTAGCTTCTGCACTTTTTATTGCATCTATATTACATAATTGAACTTTTAAAAGTTTGAACGTCATATGGTCAACACCATATGATCGAACTTAGAGTTTGAAAATGTAATAAAAAAATAAATAAACCAAAGAAAAAAAACCTACCTGAACAGTTTAAGCAGGGGGGCAAGCCCCCCTGTACCCCCCACAGGGGGGGGGGCTGTGCTTCCCACACCCGCCACTCTTTAAATATACCAACTCCAAGATTGCACTACAGTGCAGAAAAGGGAAATCTTCCCATTCCACACTGTACGGAGATCTTTGTTGAAACGTTCAAACTTTTAAAAGTTCGTTCATATGGTGTCGACCATATGATGTTCAAACTTTTAAGAGTTTGACAATGTGATAGAGACCCCTTTTTATCAACAATATCCAAATCAAATCTTACTGTCTCCAATAATAGTGCTGATAAACTGAAATTGAATTACAATGTCTGTAGCTTCTGCACACATTATACTGTCCATAAATTCTGTACTCAATTATTCCTTCTGAACTCAGTCTCAAGTGTCTGAACCGAACTTCTTTGGACTGCAGTGCATGAATTTCTTTGCATCAGTCCAAAACAACTACTCTCCTTTTGTGTTTGAAGTATCTCCTAAATAATACTAAACTCTGTAAAGATCCTACAAGTTCGACACTCCTCTTTAACTTCGGTTCCCAAGCTTCATACCATCTAAACAAGATTTGTTTGTATTCATTCTGTCAGTGCATTGCATTCTTATCTGAAGGTTATTTCTCTGAGCTCATTTGCATCCTTCAGTAATGGAATATTCCTTTCTATGGAAACTGCACATAAAATGTAAAATGCAGATATAGGTCTGCTTTAATATAGGTGCACTTGTAGGCCTGTGTAAAAATAAATACTGCATTTGTGTCTAACAACAAACTATGTGTAAATGACATCTGATCTTGAGTTAAACTGGTTAGCAGTAGAGTCAGAGTGGGAGTTGAGTGTGGGGAAAAGGTAGGTCATGCTTCCAATGCAAAGTAGACAGAGGACCAGAAAGTTTAGGGTTGGAATGGTTAGATTTTTGAAGGTTAGTGTAGAAGGCTTTCTTGTTGGACTTGATGCAATCTTTGGCTTGATTTCTAAGATGTTTGTATTTTTGTAGGTTGGTCATAGAATAATATTTTTTCCATTGTGACCCATGCTGAGTCCCTTTCTTTTGTGATCTGTTTCATTTGGTTAGTCAACCAAGAAGCAGAGTTGAATTTTACTGTTTTGGTCCTGATAGGGGAAGTTTATCTAATATACTTAAGAAAGTGTCATTGAATAGGGTTACGGCATTGTTAGGCTGCAAGAATTTTAGCTATGTCCAGTTGATGGCCTTCAGATGTGATATGAATGTATCTCTGTCAAATGTGGTCAAACTGCATACTTGATTGTATTGGTGAGTTTTTTTGTGAAGGGCTACAGTATCTGGTGATGTAACTGGGGAGGTGGTCACTTCATGTGTCAGGGAGGAAGATGGAGGAAGGGATATTTTTGGGGAATTAGTATGTATCCAGTCAAGTGTGGTTCGCACGGCACTATTTTTATTATATCTGGTTGAGCTAATTATGAACTGGTTGTAGCCACCGAGGTTTCTCCTACTACTGGAAGTGTTCCTTTGAATGGTAGACCACTCAATGTTAAAGTCCCCTAGAATGAGAGTTTCTTGTGTGAGGTTAGCTGTCACCCATGACAGTAGGTGTTCTGCCGAATTTTTATTGTTACCTGGGGGTAGGTAGGTGGCAATTATGTTAATGGTTTTGTGTTTTTTGATTTTGAGTGAGAATGTTAGTATTTCATCACTGCTGATTTTTGGGGGTCTATTAGATGTAAAGATATGTGCAGAGAATTTTTGTAGATGATGGCAAAACCCCCTCCCTTTTTATTTTTTCTATCTAGTCAAAATATATTGAATCCTTTGGGCAGTATTTCATTATCCTGAATTTCTTGTTTTAACCAATTTTCAGTTGCAATAATTATGTCTGGAAAGAGTTTAGCTCTTTCAGACATGTAGTTCTGGCAATTTATTTAATTTGATTTTTGAGGTTTCTGTTATCTAAAAACAGATCTGATTGCTTGGAGGAGGATTTTAAGGAAGTACTGGCTGGAGACTCTTGTTTTTTTGTCTGAAATAGATTGACAGTGAGTACCTGGGTTGTGGTGAGTATCTCCAGCTAGTGTTATTATCTGAAGATAAAGTTGTTCAACAGTTCAGTGAACCACTATAGAAATTCTGGACACTTTGTCTCCACCATCTTCCTGGATCTTTCTAAAGGCTCTGATATGATTAGGCACAACAAACATATTAACATTCTCTCCACCCTTGACCTCCATAATCCTTCTATTACCTAGTTCAAAAGCTACCTTTCAGGTCACCAGCAGGCCATCCAGTTGCAAAATGAACTCTTTCCCCCTTCTTCCAGTTACAGTAGGGGTTCCCCAAGGCTCCTTCCTTGGACCTCTACTTTTCTCTCTCTTCACAAACAAACTTTACACCTACCCCTCATGCCACAGTCATACAATATGCAGATGATGCTACACTAACATGCACAGCTCCCTCCCTACAAGACCTGCAGACCATAACCCAAGATTCTTTCCTTGCCACTGAAACCTAGCTCACTAAAACCCATCTTATTCTCAACCCAAACAAAACCAAATTTCTTCTCTTCTACCCCACAAGAACTACCCCATCTAACCTGTCATTCCTCATCACATCTAAAGATAAAATTAATATCACACCTGTTACCCCCACCAAACTTTTAGGTGTTGAAGTTGACAACAACTTGAAGTTTGACTTACACATCTCTCAAACCATCAAAAAAGTACATAAGAAGTTAGGCGCTCTCTACAGAAACAAACAGTTCCTAACCGCTAACTCAAAGGCCACCATTGCTCATACACACCTCCTGGCAACACTCCTGTACACCTCCCCAATTGTAACCAACCTCAGAAAAACTGATCTAGCTACATTAGAATCATGTTAGAATAAGACTGCCAAGTTTGCCACAGATTCCTCATGTAGATCACATCACTGCACATCTCTAGAACTTTTAAATTGGCTTGAACTACTACAGCTTCTACTCTTTAACCAACTAACCTTCACCCACAAAATCTTGTATCAACCAGAAACAAACCCTGCTCTCCAGAATCTAATACAACCACACACCAACAATCGTTCTCTCCGGTCCAGCAAAAAAACTACTTCTTAACATCTCAAAAGCAAACTACTCAGCCAGAGACTCGCCCTTCTCAAACTATATTCCCAAAATTTGGAACAAACTACCAACCCCAATTGCCTCCAACTTCTCCACAGTACAATTTATAAAGCTATCAAAGGCACACCGAACTAAAAGTAACAAGGTGGCCATCATTTGTCCTTTTCCACCATAGTCAAGCATCTGCACTGTATTTAATAAGTGTCTAGCTGTCTGTCTCTGGCAGTCTGGACAGGATGTGTGTATGTGATAGCAGCTGATCAGTGGCAGGGACTTGCACTGAGTAGTGTTTCCATCTAACAGCACTTGGTTCTGTGGCTGATTTTATGGCTGTGATTCTTTCTGTGTGAAGTCTGCATGTACTCCATGTTTCTGTGTTTGATTATTATTCCTTCTGTGTGGAATCTGCATGTGGTCCCTTTCTCAGTGCTTGATTATTATTACTTATGTGCGGTGTCTGCATGCCCTCCCTGTCTCTGTCTTTGATTATTATTCTTTCTGCATGGTGTCTGCATCTACTTCCTCTCTCTGTGTTTGATTATTATTTTTTCTGTGTGGAGTATGTATGTACTCCCTACATACCTCTCAACTGTACAGATTTTCCAATCAGTGCATTTTGTTGATTATGTGGTTTCATTCGATTGAAGTC
>NC_056726.1:1413617407-1413677707 GCF_019279795.1 Protopterus annectens
TTGCTCAATAACAGAAGGAATTTTAATAAATAAATTGATTGATGTATTTGCTAAACTTGGTAATAATCATAGTAGAAAATGTCGAAAGCAGAAACCACAACAGTCAACATTTGCAATGATTCAGAATTTCCATAAAACAGTGAAATGGTAACCAACGACTCTGCTGTCTTATTGAGTGATATCTTCCATTTTACATTTTTTGATTTACGTTTTTACATTTTCCCCCTGCAATCCCCTACGACCCCCACACCCCCTGCAAATTATATATTCCAACTCTGACATCACACTACAGTAAGGAAAAAAGTAAATTTCCCAGTCCTCACTGTACTGCAATATCCATTCATAATGGCGATGTCTCATTACGAAATGGGTGCCCTCATTCGCCAAGTGAATTCAAACTAATACGATTTGGCAAATTCACTTTAGCAAACAACACATTCGACAAATCCTAGTTCAGTAATGTACACTTCAATTATATGATAGTAAACCCCTGCACACACAGTTGCAGCCCATCATCTGTCTTTTATGTTTATTTAATTTCTGTCACTTTTGATTTGATCTAAATCTGTTGCTTTTTAGTTGTTTCTCTAAATTAATGTTAGCCTGGCTTACTCAGTTGTCTTGTGTTAATGATAGATAGCTGTATTATTTATTCAGAATATATTTTTAAAATTTCTGTCAGGAAGCAGTTGGAAGTTTGCTGTTGCATTTTCCATACTTCAACGAAAAAAGGTCGTTGCTCTGCCAAGTCCAGCTGTCCGTTAACAAGTACACAAGTATGAAAAGAAAAACGTAGCTGGATGCTGCTGATGTTTAAAAACCATATAACAATTTATTCCAAACAAGAATAAATACACAATATGAGCGCTTTCGGGTTAATCCCTTCCTCAGATATACACACAACAATGCATTGCCTTTATTTAAAAAACATTCTATCCAATCATCTTTCAATAAAACACCCGCCTTTTCCTGAGCACAGGTTTGAGAGGAACCACGTCATTTAACCCTGGATCCCTGTGTGCTGTGAGTTCCAGGATCCATTTAGTCTCAGCCAATTCAGTATTCAATGTGACATCCCCCCCCCTACTGGTCAAATGCAAATTAACAATAGCCCTAAAAGAGAAACAATGTTGTGGATTACTCTTAACGTGCCTAAACAAAGCATTACTCTCATTGGCATTTCTAATATTAGACAGATGCTGAAGTATACGTTCCTTCAATTTCTGATTTGTCTTCCCTACATAATAACTCGGACATGAATTACATTCAGCTATATAGACCAAGTCGGTTGTATCACAAGTTGCCTTCCCCTTAAAAACATACACTTTACCATTATTCGGATGACAAAATTCCACTCCTTTCTTAATGTAGGCACAAGCCTTACAACGACCACATGGGACAGTTCCTACTCTGTCAATGACATTCCTTCTATTACCAAACCTCCCTTCCTTACACAGGACATCCTTTAAATTCTTGTTTCTTTTGTAAACAAAGTTCGGTCTTGTGCCTACCAAGTCCCTTAAGGAATCATCACTAGTTAAAATATTCCAATTTCTACGTATAATGTCACTGATTCCTCTAGAATCACTTCCATAGGTCAGCGTGATTTTACGGGTATGTGTTGTAACATCCTCCCTTCCTTGGTCATTATGTGATATATCCAACCATGGTCTATATCTATTAGATCTATGTTGTTTATTTTTACTGATGACATCCTTTACCATGCCCTCATTGTAACCTCTCTCAACAAAACACCGGCTCAAATGTGCCAACTCCCCCTCAAACTGTCCATCATCCTTACTCAGCCTGGAAATGCGTCCTACCTGTCCTTGGACGACATTAGGGAAAGTATGTCTCGGGTGCATGCTGCTAAACGACAGCATAGTATTCCTCCAACAATCCTTCCTGTAAAGCCTGGAGGAAAACCTCCCATCCTGCTGTATTAAGCATACATCCAAGAACTCCACTGCCACCTGTGACATATTCACACTAAATTTGAAAAAAGTGGTGGTGGTGTGGAGGTAATCAATGAATAATCTAAGCTCTACCTCCGTCCCTTTCCACAAAATTAACACATCATCAACAAAACGGAAGTATCTGAACAAATGTTTACTCCATAAGTGATTCCCAAAGACATAAACATCTTCCCACTGGGAAAGAACAAGGTTGGCATATGTGTTGGCACAGGGGGTGCCCATTGCAATCCCCTGTGCCTGCCTAAAAACCTTGCCTATACCCTGAAACACATTGTTCTCTAACACAAGAGTTAGAGTTAGAGTTAACAAGAGATTCTTGTTAGGAATAAATTGTTATATGGTTTTTAAACATCAGCAGCATCCAGCTACGTTTTTCTTTTCATGCATTTTCCATACTTGTTAGGTGAATAAAATAAGGAATGATTGATTGTATGAACTTCTGTAACGAGGTTGTCTTAATACAAGTGATGTCATTCAATGACATCACTGTTGCTGTGGTAGACAATAATTTAATTTTTGATAACTGTGTATCTGCCAAGACTAGAAAATATTTTTGATAGTCCATCTAATTCTAATTTGAATTTCTAGTCAATCTAGGGAGATCATTGCTCCATCTTTTATGTGTCTGTGTGTCACTGATCTTATAATGTATGTTGTAGGCTTCAAACAAGTCATTTGAAAGAACTTGAAAAGGTCCAGCAATTCTTTACTAGAAAAACACAGGATGGAAATCAGACTTTTAACATTCAGGAAATGACAATATATTCTATTTTAAAGTGTGGTGGAAAGTTTAAAAAAATCCCAGACATGCCCATTTTTTTTTTGAGGGTTAGAGGTTTGCAGAGCAGATAAGATGTTTAACTTACAAACACAAGGTGCAGGGTTTGATTCTCACCTTTGGTTATTACTGGGTTATTGTCTGGGCATGTAATAGTCTGCAGATTTAATACCTAGTATTTACCTCTAACTCTCTATCAGACTTTAACCTTAGTTGCTCCACTGTCAGCTTGTTCAAAGCATATCTTACAGGATGCAAACAAGCTTTTCTTTGACAAAATAGTCTATCCCCTTTACTTCCTGTAAATCTGGGTATCCCACAGGGATCTGTCCTTGGACCACTCTTATTTACTCTCTTCACTAACAAACTCCATACCGCCACTGGACAAGGGTCCCTTGTCCAATACGCAGACGACTCAACCTTAATATGTGCCTAACCCTCTCTTCAGCACTTACAGTCAATAACCCAAGAGGCTTTCTTAACAGTAGAAAAATGATTAACTGATTCACAAGTCATTCTAAATCCCTGCAAAACTAAACTTATGCTCCTCTTCCCTGGTAACGCCCCCCCCCCCCACACCAACCCTGCACCTTCTTTTTCTATATCATCTGCTAACCAAACCATCAGCTTACCTGTACCTCATACAAAACTCTTAGGTGCCACTATCAACTGCTCACTTAAATTTGACCTACATATATCCCACACCATCAAAAAAGTCAATAAAAAACTCGCTAGTCTTTATAGGCACAAGCACTTCCTAACAAATGTACCAAGACTACCCTTGCAACCACACATCTTCTCTCCACTCTCCTGTTTGCCTCATCCATTTTTATTAAACCTAAAAACGAGTGACCTTACTAAATTCGAGAGATGCTACCATAAGATCGCAAAATTTGCCACAGGGCACACCTATGGGGAACACCATTGCATAGCACTCAAGCACTTAAATTGGCTTGAACTAACTAACCTACTTTCCTATAACCAACCTGTCACCCTGCACTGTATCTAGCATCTGTAAAAGTCCGCACTCTTCAAAATCTAGTCCAACCTTACAACACCACACGTCCCCTATTCTCAACTAACAAAGCTTTGTTAACAGTTACCAAAGTAAACAGCTCAGCTGGCCAGTCACTCTACTTATCATACATAGCTAAGCTTTGGAACAGCCTCCCCCCTGACTTACGAGGAATAACTGACAAACATCACTTTAAAAAGGAACTTAAATCTTCCCGTCTAAACTCCAAACATTGTAACTGTACCACTCCACCCTGACATTTAAATCACACACCTATCTCACCACATTGTTATCACTTCCAGAGGCCCTTATTCAGCTAATCTCCTTCTGAAAAGCCTCACCCTGTCTATGATTCCTTCTAAATTATAATAGGATAAATACTTCGACTATTCTTATGATATGCAATTGCTGCATTTTTATTCTTGCTCTCTTTACTGTTACTTTGATTCTCCTTCCATTTGTGATCGCTGCTTAACTGTCATCCTGTAATCTTGTTGTACTATGTAAATATTGCCTGTGAAAGTTTTGAAACTTTGTCTAATTTGTGCAGCTTTTCTCCCCGGGTCTCCGCTGAAAAAGGACCTGTGTCCAGTTGGACCTTCCCAGTCAACAAATGTTAAATAAATAAATAATAAAATAATAAAAATACCTATGAACGCAGGTTCACTCCTAAGGCCTGCATGACATAAGCATAAAAATGTCATATGTGAAAAACTGTTATATACTGAAAAGGCTGACTTTCATTTCCAGTTTGAACATGTATTATTTATTGCTTTGAAAGTATTTTATTTATTTATTTTTATTTTTATTTTACGTTTGTTTACTGGGAACGTCTGACTGGACACAGGTCCTTTTTCAACAGAGGGCCGGGGAGAAAAGGTCCAAGGAATACACAATATAGTAAAAAATACAGCATACAGTTGTAAAAGATACAGGAGTAGAAGTACAGAGAGGAAATTACTACTAACAAAATAATAATTACAGTAAATGATCTACATAAAACTTTGACCTTTGTTCTGATAAGATCTTTACATATATGGCATTGCTATATGTATGACAGCACTCACCGGAGTTATACATTATGCACATATAATGGCTGAATTCCGATTGACTGTTTCTATAGGAAAAGCCATTTTAAAGGTTAAAAACAAATACCAACATTGTTATTACAGCAGAAACTCAATTTGCAATTCAGAAGACAGTAATAAAATAAAATATCAATTAGAGGTAGGCTACTGTAACTCTAAGTGTACTAGAAACTAGTCAGGGGAGGAGCACGGAGAGTTTCAGTTCGGTGTGTCTTTGATAGCTTTATAAATTGTACTGCGGAGAAGTTGGAGGCAATTGGGCTTGGTAGTTTGTTCCAAATTTTGGGAATGTAGTTTGAGAAGAGCGAGTCTCCAGCTGAGTAGTTTGCTTTTGAGATGTGAAGAAGTAGTTTTTTGTTGGACCGGAGAGAACGATTGTTGGTGTGTGGTTGTATTAGATTCTGGAGAGCAGGGTTTGTTTCTGGTTGATACAAGATTTTGTGGGTGAAGGTTAGTTGGTTAAAGAGTAAAAGCTGTGGTAGTTCAAGCCAATTTAAAAGTTCTAGAGATGTGCAGTGATGTGATCTACATGAGGAATCTGTGGCAAACTTGGCAGTCTTATTCTAACATGATTCTAATGTAGCTAGGTCAGTTTTTCTGAGGTTGGTTACAATTGGGGAGTTGTACAGGAGTGTTGCCAGGAGGTGTGTATGAGCAATGGTAGCCTTCGAGTTAGCGGTTAGGAACTGTTTGTTTCTGTAGAGAGCGCCTAACTTCTTACGTACTTTTTTGATGGTTTGAGAGATGTGTAAGTCAAACTTCAAGTTGTTGTCAATTTCAACACCTAAAAGTTTGGTGGGGGTAACAGGTGTGATATTAATTTTATCTTTAGATGTGATGAGGAATAACAGGTTAGATGTGGGAGTTCTTGTGGGGTAGAAGAGAAGAAATTTGGTTTTGTTTGGGTTGAGAATAAGATGGGTTTTAGTGAGCTAGGTTTCAGTGGCAAGGAAAGAATCTTGGGTTATGGTCTGCAGGTCTTGTAGGGAGGGAGCTGTGCATGTTAGTGTAGTGTCATCTGCATATTGTATGACTGTGGCATGAGGGGTAGAGGTGTAAAGTTTGTTTGTGAAGAGAGAGAAAAGTAGAGGTCCAAGGAAGGAGCCTTGGGAAACCCCTATTGTAACTGGAAGAAGGGGGAAATAGTTCATTTTGCCACTGGATGGCCTGCTGGTGACCTGAAAGGTAACTTTTGAACTAGGTAATAGAAGGATTATGGAGGTTAAGGGTGGAAAGAATGTTAATATGTTTGTTGTGCCTAACCATATCAGCGGCTTTAGAAAGATCCAGGAAGATGGTGGAGACAAAGTGTCCAGAATTTCTATAGTGGTTCACTGAACTGGTGAACAGCTTTATCTTCAGATAATAACACTCGCTGGAGATACTCAGCACAACCCAGGGCCTCACTGTCAATCTATTTCAGACAAAAAAAAAACAAGAGTCTCCAGCCAGTACTTCCTTAAAATCCTCCTCCAAGCAATCAGATCTGTTTTTAGATAACAGAAACCTCAAAAATCAAATTAAATAAATTGCCAGAACTACATGTCTGAAAGAGCTAAACTCTCTCCAGACATAATTATTGCAACTGAAACTTGGTTAAAACAAGAAATTCAGGATAATGAAATACTGCCCCAAAGATTCAATATATTTTGACTAGATAAAAAAAATAAAAAGGGAGGGGGTTTTGCCATCATCTAAAAAACTTCTCTGCACATATCTTTACATCTACTAGACCCCCCAAAAATCAGCAGTGATGAAATACTAACATTCTCACTCAAAATCAAAAAACACAAAACCATTAACATAATTGCCACCTACCTACCCCCAGGTAACAATAAAAATTCGGCAGAACACCTACTGTCATGGGTGACAGCTAACCTTACACAAGAAACTCTCATTCTAGGGGACTTTAACATTGAGTGGTCTACCATTCAAAGGAACACTTCCAGTAGTAGGAGAAACCTCGGTCGCTACAACCAGTTCATAATTAGCTCAACCAGATATAATAAAAATAGTGCCGTGCAAACCACACTTGACTGGATACATACTAATTCCCCATAAATATCCCTTCCTCCATCTTCTTCCCTGACACATGAAGTGACCACCTCCTCAGTTACATCACCAGATACTGTAGCCCTTCACAAAAAAACTCACCAATACAATCAAGTATGCAGTTTGACCACATTTGACAGAGATACATTCATATCACATCTGAAGGCCATCAACTGGACATAGCTAAAATTCTTGCAGCCTAATAATGCCGTAACCCTATTCAATGACACTTTCTTAAGTATATTAGATAAACTTAGGTTCATAGGTTCATAGGTTCATACTAGGCTATCTGCCCGAGGGCATTTACAAGCCTAGCCCATCATTTTGTGGCTTACGCCACCCCTTTAGTATGGGGAACTATACCCATTATTTTGCTGTGCCTCTGTCGAGCAGTGACACTGAGGTAATCCCTGGGGTATATCTGCGATCTCCCATCCATTGGTCAAGATTTCTCTTGAACAAGGCCAGCGAGGTGCTCTGCCTCACATGTACCGGGATTTTGTTCCACATCATAGGGAGTCTTTGGGTGATGAATCTATCCCTCCAGCATGTCCTATTAATAGCTGTGTCGAGGTTTAAGTCTCCCGCCCTTGTGGCTCTGATGGATCTAGATTATTTGAGGTGAAGCATATTCATCAAATCTGGGTTTGACATGGCCTTGTATGTTAGGCAAAGGTCACCTCTGAGCAAGCGGTGGCGACTGAATAGAGCTGGAGTTGTTTCAGTGGGGCACCATAGGACAGCTTTTCGCGACCCCTTATCCTTTTGGTGAGGAACTTTTGTGGCCTCTCCAGCTGCTGCAAGTGTCGGGTCAGATACATTCCGAATGGGCATTGTACTCAATCATTGGTCTGATGAGTGATGAGTAAAGGGAGACTATGACCTCCCTTGATCTAGATGAGAATCCCTTCATGATAAGGTGGGCAATGTAGAAGGTCTTCCTAACTACTTTAGCTACATGGTTGTCGAATGACAGACTACTATCAACCTGGGTCCCCAGGTCCCTGATAACTTCTTCTGTGCTCAGTGGATTGGCACCTATTTGGTAGCTAGGGGTAACCTTGTTTTTCCCGAAGGGTATGACTATGCATTTTTTGGCATTTAACTTTAGGCCGTGGCTCTGGCACCAGTTATCCGTTTCTGTGAGACCCTTCTGAAGGATATCTGTGTCAGATGTGTTTTCTACTATGGCGCCCAGTTTGCAGTCATCTGCAAACTTTGTCAGCCATAACCCTCCTGTGTTTGCTTGTACTTCGGAAAAGTAGATGCCAAACAAGAGTGGGCCCAGGACTGAGCCCTGTGGGACACCACTTGTGACAGGCTTTGAGTCTGACATGGCGCCAGCAACTCTGACCCTGTGGGTTCTGTCACTCAGCCAGTTTGCAACCCATCTTGTGATGTATGGGTTAACATTTAAGCTGATGAGTTTTTCAATGATACCCGGGTGGGGTATTGTATCGAAGGCCTTAGCCAGATCGAGGTAGGCTGTATGGACTGCCTTTCCCTCATCAATGGCTTTGGTGACTGTTTCGAAAAAGTCAACCAAGTTTAAAAGGCATGATCTGCCTTTGACAAAGCCAAACTGGGTTGGATCCAAAGTCTGCAAATTCCCTATGTCTTTATTTATGAGGTCCATTATGATCCTCTCCATGGCTTTGCAGAGGCTCCCCTATCAGGACCAAAACAATAAAATTCAACTCTTCTTCTTGGTTGACTAACCAAATGAAATAGATCACAAAAGAAAGGGACTCAGCATGGGCCACATGGAAAAAATATCATTCTACGACCAACCTACAAAAATACAAACATCTTAGAAATCAAGCCAAAGATTGCATCAAGTCCAACAAGAAAGCCTTCTACACTAACCTTCAAAAATCTAACAATTCCAACCCTAAACTTTCTGGTCCTCTGTCTACTTTGCCTTGGAAGCACGACCTACCTTTCCCCCACACTCAACTCCCACTCTGACTCTACTGCTAACCAGTTTAACTCTTCTAAGATCAGATGTCATTTACACGTAGTTTGTTGTTAGACACAAATGCAGAATTATTTTTTTTACACAGGCCTACAAGTGCACCTATATTAAAGCAGACCTATATCTGCATTTTGCATTTTACATTTTACGTGCAGTTTCCATAGAAAGGAATATTCCATTACTGAAGGATGCAAATGAGCTCAGAGAAATAACCTTCAGATAAGAATGTAATGCACTGACAGAATGAATACAAACAAATCTTGTTTAGATGGTATGAAGCTTGGGAAGCAAAGTTAAAGAGGAGTGTCGAACTTGTAGGATCTTTACAGGGTTTTAGTATTATTTCGGAGATACTTCAAACACAGAAGGAGAGTAGTTGTTTTGCACTGATGCAAAGAAATTCATGCATTGCAGTCCAAAGAAGTTCGGTTCAGACACTTGAGACTGAGTTCAGAAGGAATAATTAAGAGTACAGAATTTATGGACAGTATAATGTGTGCAGAAGCTATAGACATTGTAATTCAATTTCAGTTTATCAGCACTATTATTGGAGACAGTAAGATTTGATTTGGATATTGTTGATAAAAAGGGGTCTATATCACATTGTCAAACTCTTAAAAGTTTGAACATCATATGGTCGACACCATATGATCAAACTTTTAAAAGTTCGAACGTTTCAACAAAGATCTCTGTACAGTGCAGAATGGGAAGATTTCCCTTTTCTGCACTGTAGTGCAATCTTGGAGTTGGTATATTTAAAGAGCGGCAGGTGTGGGAGTCGCAGCCCCCCTCGTGGGGGGTGCAGGGGGGCTTTCCCCCCTGCTTAAACCGTTCAGGTAGGTTTTTTCCTTTGGTTTATTTTTTTTTTATTACATTTTCGAACTTTAAGTTCGATCACATGGTGTTGACCATATGACATTCAAACTTTTAAAAGTTCAATTATGTAATATAGATGCAATAAAAAGTGCAGAAGTTACAGACATTATAATTCAATCTATTTCAGTTTATCAGCACTGTTATTTGCGACAGTAAGATTTGGTTAGAATATTGTTGATATTTAACTCCGCTGTATGCTGCTACTACATAATAAGCCAAAAACTGTCATGTAACAGACAAACTGGCACTTTTTTAACACAGTTATGGGTAATTAAAAGATAAAGGCATTCATTCCAATAATTTCTGGTATTCTACAGTTTTTTTCAATTCTTATATTCTCACTTTGTACAATTGGTTGCCTCTCTTCTTAAGCTGTCTACCCCAAACACAGTCCTTCACTCTCATCCTGACCAACATCCAAATAAACTATCATTACTACCTGTATCAACTTACTGCATCAAGAAAATGCTCCATAAGCTAAAACCCACCAATTTAACCCAGAACAAACTCCCCACTGAATGCTTAGGTTTATAAGTTCATAGGTTGGTACTAGGCTATCGGCCCTAGGGCCTATACAAGCCTAGCCATAACAATTCCCTGGATATTTCTTCCCACACTATTTACTTCCCTGGACCCCTGTCTAGCAGGGTGACTGACATGATCCCCGGGGTGAATTTCCTTTCTCCCATCCAATCGTCAAGGTTCCTTTTGAAGAGGGCCAAGGAGGTGCTCTGCTTGACATGTATGGGCAGTCTATTCCAGAGTCTGGGGAGTCTCAGAAACCTATCCCTCCAGCATATTTTGTTTATTGTGATGACAAGGTTTAGATCCCTGGAGCATGTAGCTGAGGGATTGGGATTTCTTTAAGTTTAGCATGTCCAACAGCTCTGGGTTTGACATGGCCTTGTATGTTAAGCAGAGATTGCCTCTGAGTAGATGATATGCGACAGAGTATAGCTGGAGATTTTTAAGGCGGTCAGCATAGGGCATCTGCTTTAGGCCTGTGATTCTTTTAGTGAGGTATTTCTGCGGCCTTTCCAATTGTTGCAGATGTCTTGAGAGGTACATACCAAATGGGGCATTGTATTCTATAATGGGTCTAATGAGGGATGAGTACAGTGGGACAATGACCTCCATTTTTCTGGATGAAAAGCCCTTAGTGATGAGGTGTGCCACATAGAAGGATTTACTGACTGTTGTGGCGATGTGGTTATTGAAGGTGAGACCACTGTCCACCTGTGTCCCTAAGTCTCTTATCACACTTTCAGTGTTTAGTGTACTGCCACCTATGTGGTGATTCACAGGTACATGTTTTTTCCCAAAGGGGGTAACTATACATTTCTTAGCATTGAGCTTGAGCCCATGGCTCTGGCACCAAGCATCTGTTTCTGTAAGGCCCTTTTGTAGAGTATCAAAATCATTTGGGGATTCAATAATGGCTCCCAGTTTGCAGTCATCTGTGAACTTTGTTAGCCAGAGTCCCTTAGTGTTGGCCTGTACTTCAGAGAAGTAGATGCCTAACAAGAGCGGTCCCAGAACTGAACCCTGAGGTACTCCATTTGTCAGTTGTCTGGAGCTGGATTTGGAGTCAGCTACTTTTACAGTGTGGGTTCTGTCAGTAAGCCAGTTGGCAACCCATCGAGTGACGTAGGGATTAATGCCCAGCTTAGTAAGTTTATCTATGATTCCAGAATGGGGGATAGTGTCAAAGGCCTTGGCAAGGTCCAGATAGGCTGTGTAGACTGCCTTACCCTCATCTATGGCTCTGGAGACTGATTCAAAGAAGTCAATCAGGTTCAAGAGACAAGATCGTCCCTTCATGAACCCAAACTGGGTGGGGTCCAGTGTTTGAAGGTTGCCAGTATCTTTGTTTATAAGTTCCATGATAATGCGTTCCATGGCCTTGCAGATCAGGCTCATCAGACTGATGGGGCGGTAGTTCCTGGGATCCAAGGTGGATCCCCCCTTGTGGAGTGGGATAACTGTAGCTGTGCGCCACTCAGTGGGCACGAAGCCAGAGGTGAGGGGATGATTAAACATGACACTTAGGTGAGGTGCCAGTTCATTTTGTAGTTCATGTAGTACACAGCCTGGGATGTCATCTGATCCCATGGATGCTGTATTCTTAGCTTTGGAGAGTGCGTTTTTTTACCTGTGTGGTCATTATTACCAGAATTTGGCAATCTTCCAGTACTGAGATGGGCTGTTTAGGGGGTGAGAGGGGGTGAAGTTGGCACTGAATCGATCTGCCAGAATATTGACAATATCCTTGGGCTCAGTATATTTAATGCCATTCTGTTGTAGCTCAGAGCAGATCTGAGCATTGCCATTTAGATTCTTGACATAGTTATAGAATGAAAAATAGAAAAACACGATCACTGCTTCAAAACACCAGCAACCACACCAAGCCTTGGAAGTAAATCCTTTTAATTCACCGACTAAGCGCTTTCACCAAATAATTGGCTTCCTCAGAGTCAGTGTTACACAAAAAACATACAAATTTTATACTGTTTAGTCCTAGTGACATCACCTCATCATTCAATTAATTGATTCCAATTAAACAGTTATAACAAGTAACTGTTGTTACAAAATCCACACTTTCTTGTCACAAAAATATATAAATACGTACAATAACTTTGCACATGACTTTAGAAAACTGTTTAAACAGTTTAACTTAAAAAATGTGTATACAAATAATCCTTAATGTACTTAGCCATTTTTTAAAAAACAAAAACCATTTATATAATACTAGCCTTGAATTTCAAAACTGGTTTTAAAGAAATATAATCATTTATACCAGGTTGTCTTGTGGCATTTAATCTCAACTGCCACTTAGTTTCTAATAGGGCTACCCTATTGTTGATATCCCCTCCCTGCTCCAAAAGAACTCTATCTATAATGAAGAATAAAAACTTCTTAAACTCCTTGCAGTTCGTACTGTGAATATAAAGTGCATTGTGGGAATCCTTATTCTTAATCGCTCTCACATGTTCAGCAATCCTTTCACATAGTTTACGAGTGGTCATACCTATGTAAAATGCTTCGCAGGTTGAACATAAGGCCACATATACCAAGTTCTTGGTATTGCAATTACACTTCCACGGGCAAGGTAAAGTCTGCCCCCACCCTTTCACACACACATATGATCCTTCTGCTATATACCTGCAACATCTACAACAACCACATTTAGACATCCTAGATACTCTATTCCTAACCTCACATTCTAGGATGCTTTTCAAGTTGTCACCTTTACTGTAAACAATTCTGGGATTTAATCCCAATATCCCCTTTGTAGTGTTACTTAGACAATACTCCCACATCCTATGTAACACTTTAACAATCTCCGCACTTCTTTCATTAAATTTCAAAATAAAACATGCTCCAAATGAAGTTGTTCCATTGGACACTTCCTGATTGTTCTCCAAATCATTCACCCCACACAAAATAGGTGAATATAATGAACATCTCTGTTTGTACACGTCTCTTTTCAACTTCAATAACAATTTAAGCGGGTACCCCCTATCCATCAGCATACCAATCAACTTGAACATTTCCTGTTTAAACAAGCATTCATCACTCACCAATCTAGATAATCGCACCATCTGTCCTTTAGCCACGCCCTTCCTCTGATGGTATGCGTGACAGCTTTTAAAATGCAGCAATGAGTTAGAATAACTTTCTTTTCTATATATTGAACTGGACAAACCTACTTCACTCTTAAAAATTGCTATGCCAAAAAATTAATACTATCCTTTTTCCACTGAAAGGTAAATTTCAAAAAGCTAGTGGTGTTGTTTAAATATTCAATAAACTCCTTTGCTTGAAATTCATCACCCTTCCATAAAATGAGTAAATCGTCCAGAAACCTATTGTATAGAATAATGTTCTCCATAAATCTAGTTGGGAAAACAAACATTCTTTCCCATGCTAAGAGAACCATGTTCGCAAAGATAGGGGCGCACCTAGCGCCCATAGCAACGCCCGAGCGTTGTTGAAACGTCTCTCCTTCAAACTTAATAAAATTGTTCAAGAGAACCATCTCCATTAACTCACAGGTTAAGTTAATCCTACTCTTGTCCACATTATTACTCATTATTAAACTCTCACGAAACATTTCCAGACCCTCCTTATGTGGGATGGTAGAAAACAAGTTTACTACATCTATGGTTAAGAAACTATATGAACCATAGTCTTCCTTGACGTCTCTCAGTCTTTCAAGGCAATGCCATGAATCTCTTAGTACATGGGGGACCTCGTCAAACACCCTCTTACACAAAAGTCAACAAAGGAGGCTAAGGGTTCAGTTTTGAACCCTTTGCTGCTAATAGGTCTAAACTGTAAGTTAACCACACCCTTGTGGACCTTAGGGATCCCAAATATATTAGGTAAGACAGAGTTTTTAACCATCAAGTAGTCGTATTCAACTTCTGTAATCATACCTTGAAAAAGGGCATCCAAAAGATATAATTCAATCCTCTTGTAGGCAATATTAATTTCATTTCTCGATACCCTTTTGTATGTTCCATGGTCTTCTAAAATGACCATCATAGATGCAATGTAGTCTAACTTGCTCATCAAAACCATCCCCCCACCCTTGTCTGGTTTCATACACCTGATGTTGTTAGAGTTCATTAGTTCTTTTAATAATAACCTTTCATGTGCTGTTAAATTGTCAATCAAAATGTGCCTAGCACTACATATTCTCCTAAACTCAAAGTCTAATAATTTTTCAAGAGCTACAACAATTGAGCTACATCTAGTAGCACGTGTGTAAATGATTCCTCTGTTCTTGTTTTTAATTCTCCTGTACATGAGATGTGCTTTGACAATGTGTGTACATTGGGGGGTACTGTAGTTGGATGTGAAAATATGTGTTTAGATGCAAATGGAAATGAATTTGATGTCTTACAAGTTAACACTATGGTTGAATCTGCTTTTTTGGGTTCATCTGGTTCTAACATGGTTTATGAGCATGATGAGTTAAGCAATGTTTTACTGGCGGTTCCTATCCAGAATGTGCTTGATAGGGATTCCATTAGTGCTGATTTAGGTCTGACTTGTCAAATTATACAGAAAAGTGATTTTTTTTATTTATAACTACACGGATAAGGAAATTAGTGATGTGTATTTTGAATTATTCACGAAGGGGATTCATTTTGTACCAAGTTTTAAACTAGATGTAGCTCAATTGTTGATTAATTTGAAATTATTTGCAAGGAAATTAAATTTGGAGATGTATTTTCATGACAATCACAGTATTCAATTGAATGTTGAAGCATTAGGGTGTAAGACACTTACAAGGAAAAGTACTTTTATTCCCCCACCATTTAGTGAAGTGGTAGCTCTTGAAAAATTATTAGACTTTGAGTTTAGGAGAATATGTAGTGCTAGGCACATTTTGACTGACAATTTAACAGCACATGAAAGGTTATTATTAAAAGAACTAATGAACTCTAACAACATCAGGTGTATGAAACCAGACAAGGGTGGGGGGATGGTTTTGATGAGCAAGTTAGACTACATTGCATCTATGATGGTCATTTTAGAAGACCATGGAACATACAAAAGGGTATCGAGAAATGAAATTAATATTGCCTACAAGAGGATTGAATTATATCTTTTGGATGCCCTTTTTCAAGGTATGATTACAGAAGTTGAATACGACTACTTGATGGTTAAAAACTCTGTCTTACCTAATATATTTGGGATCCCTAAGGTCCACAAGGGTGTGGTTAACTTACAGTTTAGACCTATTGTAGCAGCAAAGGGTTCAAAAACTGAACCCTTAGCCTCCTTTGTTGACTTTTTGTGTAAGAGGGTGTTTGACGAGGTCCCCCATGTACTAAGAGATTCATGGCATTGCCTTGAAAGACTGAGAGACGTCAAGGAAGACTATGGTTCATATAGTTTCTTAACCATAGATGTAGTAAACTTGTTTTCTACCATCCCACATAAGGAGGGTCTGGAAATGTTTCGTGAGAGTTTAATAATGAGTAATAATGTGGACAAGAGTAGGATTAACTTAACCTGTGAGTTAATGGAGATGGTTCTCTTGAACAATTTTATTAAGTTTGAAGGAGAGACGTTTCAACAACGCTCGGGCGTTGCTATGGCTAGGTGCGCCCCTATCTTTGCGAACATGGTTCTCTTAGCATGGGAAAGAATGTTTGTTTTCCCAACTAGATTTATGGAGAACATTATTCTATACAATAGGTTTCTGGACGATTTACTCATTTTATGGAAGGGTGATGAATTTCAAGCAAAGGAGTTTATTGAATATTTAAACAACACCACTAGCTTTTTGAAATTTACCTTTCAGTGGAAAAAGGATAGTATTAATTTTTTGGACATAGCAATTTTTAAGAGTGAAGTAGGTTTGTCCAGTTCAATATATAGAAAAGAAAGTTATTCTAACTCATTGCTGCATTTTAAAAGCTGTCACGCATACCATCAGAGGAAGGGCGTGGCTAAAGGACAGATGGTGCGATTATCTAGATTGGTGAGTGATGAATGCTTGTTTAAACAGGAAATGTTCAAGTTGATTGGTATGCTGATGGATAGGGGGTACCCGCTTAAATTGTTATTGAAGTTGAAAAGAGATGTGTACAAACAGAGATGTTCATTATATTCACCTATTTTGTGTGGGGTGAATGATTTGGAGAACAATCAGGAAGTGTCCAATGGAACAACTTCATTTGGAGCATGTTTTATTTTGAAATTTAATGAAAGAAGTGCGGAGATTGTTAAAGTGTTACATAGGATGTGGGAGTATTGTCTAAGTAACACTACAAAGGGGATATTGGGATTAAATCCCAGAATTGTTTACAGTAAAGGTGACAACTTGAAAAGCATCCTAGAATGTGAGGTTAGGAATAGAGTATCTAGGATGTCTAAATGTGGTTGTTGTAGATGTTGCAGGTATATAGCAGAAGGATCATATGTGTGTGTGAAAGGGTGGGGGCAGACTTTACCTTGCCCGGGGAAGTGTAATTGCAATACCAAGAACTTGGTATATGTGGCCTTATGTTCAACCTGCGAAGCATTTTACATAGGTATAACCACTCGTAAACTACGTGAAAGGATTGCTGAACATGTGAGAGCGATTAAGAATAAGGATTCCCACAATGCACTTTATATTCACAGTACGAACTGCAAGGAGTTTAAGAAGTTTTTATTCTTCATTATAGACAGAGTTCTTTTGGAGCAGGGAGGGGATATCAACAATAGGGTAGCCCTATTAGAAACTAAGTGGCAGTTGAGATTAAATGCCACAAGACAACCTGGTATAAATGATTATATTTCTTTAAAACCAGTTTTGAAATTCAAGGCTAGTATTATATAAATGGTTTTTGTTTTTTAAAAAATGGCTAAGTACATTAAGGATTATTTGTATGCACATTTTTTAAGTTAAACTGTTTAAACAGTTTTTTAAAGTCATGTGCAAAGTTATTGTACGTATTTATATATTTTTGTGACAAGAAAGTGTGGATTTTGTAACAACAGTTACTTGTTATAACTGTTTAATTGGAATCAATTAATTGAATGATGAGGTGATGTCACTAGGACTAAACAGTATAAAATTTGTATGTTTTTTGTGTAACACTGACTCTGAGGAAGCCAATTATTTGGTGAAAGCGCTTAGTCGGTGAATTAAAAGGATTTACTTCCAAGGCTTGGTGTGGTTGCTGGTGTTTTGAAGCAGTGATCGTGTTTTTCTATTTTTTATTTGATTACCCTAGTTTTGGGAAGTGCTGCTATTCTGTGTTTCGTACATAGTTATAGAATGCCTTGTGGTTGTCTTTGGAATCTTTGGCAATTTTATTTTTGTAACTAGCTTTGGAGGATTTTATGAGAGATCTCATCTTCTTACTGAGGCTGGTAAGGGAATTTATTTGCATTGTGGGATTTTCCTCTTTTCTGGAACTGTTTCTTCCTTTTGTTGTAAAGTTTGTTTGTGGCAGGGGACCACCAGATTGGCTTCCTTTTTTTGGAGGAGAGCATCTTGGTTCTATTTGGGATGGCACAATTCATGCATGAGTGGATGTGCTCAGACAGTGTCTTAGTGTAGGACTCTGCAGTTGAACTTTCAGTTCCCGTCTGCATGAGTGTCATGAAGTTTGTCACTTCTGACTTGAGTAGCATGAAGTTGGCTTTGGAGAAGTTTTTTATGGAGGTTTCCTTACTGGGCAGTGGGGGTGAGATGTGGAAGTTTAGGGTGATTAGCTTATGGTCTGACCTGACCAATGAGGGGGTGACCACAGGTGTGAAGCATCTATCTCCCATGTTGGTAATGACCAGGTCTAGGATATTGGAGCCCCTGGTGGGACAATGGATTAGTTGATCCAGGGCATTGGAATTTATGAATTCCAAGAATCGTTGGGCAAAGGTGTTGGTACATGAGTAGTTTTCCCAGTTAATAGCAGGGTAGTTGAAATCACCCAGTATTAGAGTGTTTGGTTGTATCTTAATATTTTCCAGTATGTTTAGAAAGCTGTAGTGAGAATCTTGGGGCATGTTAGGGGATCTGTAGCAAGCTACAGTTTGGATTGCAGTCCTACCCAGTGTTAGTTGCACCTGGAGAATTTCAGATGCATTGTGTTGGGCAAATAGCCTGGTGGTATGAATATCCTTGGTGAATATGGACACTCCTCCACCTTTAGTGTTTCAATCCTGGTTTGGTGGCCTAAAAGTGTGGTAAGAGTTGTAGCCTGGTATTGCAGGGGTGCTCTCTGGAGCCATGAACCAGATCTCAGTTACTGCACAGATATCGATGTTCTCCATTTTTAGGAGTGCCTCGAAAGTGTGCATTTTGAGATTTAGACTTCTAGCATGGAGTAGCATTACCTTCAGATTTTGCATGCTTGTACCTGTTACGGTGGTGGTTTTGACCTTTGAACTTTGCCTAAAAAAGGCACTATAGGGGTGGCAAGAGCCTTAGCCAGTAACCTGAATCCCAGGGGCGACAGGTGCAGACCATCTCTGGCAAAGCATCGTTGTATGTCGATCATGTCGTCCCAGGTAGACAGATACTGGATCCCCTTTGAATAACACCAGAAGCTTAGCCAATTGTTGAAGTCAATCATTTTGTCCTTATATTGTGGTATCATTCTGGGAGAAGGCAGGATGCTACTCAGGGCTAGGGTCATACCTGCCTGGGCCACATGATCTGAGAGCTCTTTCATGTCTCTTTTCATGTAGTCCAGGGAGGTACATCTCAAGTAATTCACTCCAACATGGACAATGACAGAGTCATACTTGTACTTGTTGTGGAGTGACTTGAGTGCATGCGTTATGTGGCGGATCCTGGCACCCGACAGGCAGCTGACTGTAATTTTCTCCGTGTTCAGCCTGGTGAGTGGGATATCAGTGTGCCTGACTATAGAGTCTCCTATGACTAAAGTGTTAGGTACGTTGTCTTGCCTTAGAGACTGTTGCTGGGTGGCACACTGGTGTTGTGAGCTGTGTGACACTTTGATTGTGATTGGTGTTTGTTTGCATTTCAGCTTCGGCGGTCCTTGTTGCTTGGGCAGGTTACAGTTAAGGGCTTCCGCATATGTGTATTTAGTGTTGCTATCAGTGGGTGTTGGTGGTGTGAGTTTAGAAGGGCTATGTGCTGCTTGAGGTGTAGTGTGGGTGTTAACCTTCTCCTCTTGACTGTCTAACACAATCTTGGGTGAAGAGAGCTTTGCTTCCAGTTTGGCTATGTAAGTGCATCTCTCACAGGTTGCAGTGTCTGATGGTAGGAGGAGAGGGTTGTCTGTGTACATGAGGCAATTGCTGCATTGCCCCAGTATGTCCATATTCACCAGGTGGACAGGAGAAATCACCAGAAGCTGACCCTTGGACATGCCTGGATTGGTGCTTTTTTTGAAAAGTACAGGAGCTGTTTTCCCTTCCCTTAGCAAGGTACTTTGCAATTACAGGCTGTTTAGTGCCTATGATTAATTTCTCCTTAATTAATTATAAATAATTTCTCCTTATTAATAAGGAGAAATGGCCTATAAATGGCTGCAGATGCTATTGCATTACCCATCTCTATTTTAATCAATAAATATATATCAGAATGTTATGTCCCTAATCCTTTGTAAACAGTCTTACATACTCTCACTTCACAAAGCTGGTAGCTCAAGCAAACCCTCAAGCTATTGCACATAGGCACCCTTTCACCACTATCTAAAATATTGGTAAAATGCATCTAACAATTGCTAAAACATGTTATTGCCAGTGAGCTGCTCTCACCCACACAGCATGGTTTTCAAACACATCACAGTACTGCTACAGCTTTGGTCAGTTTCAACAACTCCATTAACCTAAACAGAAATGCTGGCAATCTGCTATCAGCCATTTTTTTAGATCTCTCTAAGGCCTTCAGTACTGTTTTCCACACCAGGCTGATAAATAAACCCTCCCTCCTTGGTCTAGACACACCTTCACTCTCTTGGTTTAATAGCTACCTCTCAAATAGGCAACAAGCCATCACATAGCTCCTCCTTCCTCCCAGTTTCCATGGGTGTCCCCTAAGGCTCCATTCTGGGACCACCTCTCTTTAATATATTTATAAATGACCACCACAAGTTCAATAAACACTCCACTATTATCCAGTACACCGATGATGCCATGTTAATATCTTCGGCAAAATACTCAGCGAACTTCAACAAAAACTCATGAATCCCTACTCTTTGTTGCACTCTGGTTACATAGGTCCCAATGCATCCTAAATTTCAAAAAAATAAACTGATCTTATTCACTGCAAGACAATGACACCCAAAAAACTTTTCTCTCCTACTTCTTCTGATAATACCTCAAATCAGTAAGTAACACACACAAAATTACTAATTATTATAGTAGATGAACTCATGAAATTCGATATGCACATATAACAAGCAGTAAAGAAAACCCATCAAAATATTGGCACCATCTACAAACCAAAGCCTTATCTGACAGATGATACTAGCATACACATTGCCAATACATATCTTTTTCCTACACTCCTGTGTGTTGCTACCATCTTCATAAACCTCCTGGTCTCCCAAGCCACCCTTCTCAAACAATGCTGCAACAAATTAGTTAAATTTGCAGCAAACCGCCCATACAAATCACATCACTTTCTAACTCTAAAGAACCTTCACTGGCTCAAACTCAAACACCATCTTGCACATTTACAGCTATGTCTGACTCATTCCCTTATCCATAATCCAGAAGAATGTCCAAATCTGTCCTATTTATTCCTACAATATAATCCAAAAAGAACTCTGTGATCTTCAGATAAACATGTACTGCAGATAATTAAATCCGACAACTTGCCAGGTGACTGTCTTTACACTTCCCATGTCTCAAGGTTGTGGAACTCCAGTCCACTTTATTTAAAACTAAATATCAAAAAAGACTTTAAACAGCTATTGAAACACAAACTCAACTCTTGGCTTTGCTCTTACTCCAATCCTGGATAAAAGTGGCGCACTTTTCCTCATTCACGCTACCATATTCGTGTCCTCCCACCCTTCTTTCATAAACCTCTGTAACTTTCTACTCGCCTCCTACAGCAAACTCTGCCAGTTTAGCAATTCTTTTTTCCCTCTCTTCCCATAGGTAAGCACTGACATCATATGTAAACAATCCTCATTCATTTTATCTTTTTCTTCCCATAAATGTGGAAGCACGCTTAATTTTAACTAATCTTATTTATTTATATTTATTTATTTCAGTTTGATAACCGGGGATGTCCACTGGGCCACGAAGAGCCCATTTTCAGTGGAGGCCTAGGGAGAAAAGCTCCACTGGACAGTTACAGAGAAACAATATATTCAATAAAAATTGTCAAAGTAAAAATACATCATTCAATACAAAATGGATGTAGTAAAACATACAGTACAGTACAATAAAAATAAAATTAATGCGTTATACCTATTTTGAGGAAGAGAAATAAGAGTACCTGTGAATTTTTGTTTTAATCTCCTGTAATTTTAAGTAGTCTGCTGTGTTCACTATTACCTATGCCTGCACCCTACATACTTCTTTATTTATTCTCTTATTTATATCTCTGATTTATAAATCATTTTTGTAAACTCTTGCCGCTTGTCTTCTTGGGCCTGCACTGAAAAGGGGCTAAACCTAGTCTGACTATCCAAGCAAACAAATGTAAATAATTAAATAAATAAATAACGAAATACATAACATTTTCTGCATTCCCCTCATCACATGTGATTTTTTAAACCTCTCAAGTACACAGAAAACCACACTACATGACCAACATATTAGTGGTACAAATAATTTAAAGAAAAAGGACACACATCTTACATCTTCCCTTTTCTGAAGTAAAAATAAATGATCTTATGTGGCAGAATTTTGAGATGAAGTTCATTAAAGTCTACAGATTTTACACTGTCTGTTCGACAATTTGTTTACATTTAACATCATTTTGCCACTCTGTTTTTGAACAGGTATTTCTGAGTAATATCACACAGTCCTGCTAGAAGTGGGAGTTAAGTGCTATTTGGTATTCAGATTTTATGCTAATCTGATGTCCAGATTTTTAGCTGGATGTTCCTACCTTTTTAGGGCCTCTGTTCCTATTGTGAATGTCTGCAGGTAGAGGGGTATGAATGCTACTACAAAAAGCTTCTTAGGCTATTAGTGCAGCTTTTGTACAGGGATGTTTACCTAAAATCAGAGAACAATTTTGCAAGTAGCATTGGACTGGGAAGGAAAAGATGTTAACAACCCCCCAGATTAAGCAAGCAGCTGTGCAGGAATAAGTTATTCCTGCACGGCAGGGACTGTTCTTGTTCAGCATGGCAGTGCGCCATGCATATGCATGAAGGCGTGCCGCCGTGCTGCAATATGTGCACTAAAATGTGTACAAGCGCGGGGGGGGGGGTGTCTGAGAGCAGTGCTCTCACAAGATATATGCCCCCTGCATAACAGAATTGCCATATGGCAATGCAAAAAGAGCGAGATCACTCTTTGAACATCAGAGATGTGGCCAAAATGCCGTATAGTGTACGGCTGCATAATAAAAGTGTAGTTGCCACTGTAAAAATAGTGGCAAAACATTAAAGAATGACGTTAGAAAATAATGACAGAGAATTTGAAGTGCAGACGTCATACCTTTCAGAAAATGCATGGAAATACAAAACCTGTTAGTCTAACAGTCATAAAGTTTGCAAGAGAAATACTTAAAAATGTCTGTAATACTTTTTTTCACATCATCAAGAAAGTTTAAGCATAGCTGCATGGGTGTGACCACTGCTTAGCTATGATTAGCCGAGCTGAAACAGCCCAACAAGTTAAAGAGCAATACGCATCCACATTCAGCAGTACTGGAATAGTGTAGTGGTTAGTATGTATGCTTTGTAAGTGAACAGGCAGGGTTCTAGCCCCATGGATGCCATTTGTATGTGAAATCACCACAAATGTAATTTTTAAGTGTAGTTATGCAGTAAATAATTCATATTTGCAACCAGAGCAGTGTATTAGGGCCAGATATGAGGTGTCAGTGTAATAAAGTTGTGAAACCCCTATATAAACACAAGTGCCCCATACAGATAGTCACACAAGAATAAATCACTCAAAAAAGAGCACTGTTACTGCATATGGATTCAAAGTACCATTCCTTTATTATAAAATCTCCAGGTAACGTTAAAATCTCCAGATATAACCTTAAAAACAGTTGATTGAGCGCTTTCTTCCCTCTAAAGCAGGGATTTCATCAGAATCTAACTTTTTCCCTCCAAAATTTTCCCCTTAAATAGTAAATTATGTCATTAAGACCTGATGACTCATCCTATTAATATTAATAAAATTCTTTTAAAATTACATTCCAAATATAAAAAGTCCTAAAAATTGATATAACTATAAAAAATGAATAAATATGTCTAAACAGTTTATATATGTATGTATGTACATTTTTCTATACAACATTATTTCATTAATTCCACTTTTTTATATAACAAGAGCTTAATAGAAATAACTTCATTTAGTCCAGGGACTTGACTTGCTTGCAACATAATTTGCCATCTTAGCTCTCTCTCTTCTATATAACTTCTAAAGTTACCCCCTCTGGGTTTTTTTAATACCTTCTCTAAGATGGCAAATTCAAAACCTAGGAAACCAGAGCAATTTGTAGAATGTTTACACAAAGCATTATTTAGATTTTTATTAAATATTTGGTAAGTGTGCTCGTAAATCCTGTCCCTTAAATGTCTTTCTGTCTTACCGACATAAAAACTAGGGCAGGTTTTACACAAAGCCAAATAAATCACACCTGTAGTTTGACAATTACCCTTTTCAAACTTTATTTCTGTCCTTAAAATATTGTTTAGGGTAATACTCTCCCTGGTACAAATATATCGACACTGAGAGCGATGCCCACATTTTAAAGTGCCATACTTATTATTACTCTGAAATTCACTTTCAAAACATTTTTTCAGGTTAGGTCCAACTCTGTAAACAAAATACGGTTTACTACCCACAACAGTCCATAGCTTCAAGTTATTTCTCAGCATAACCCAATTGTCATTCATAATTTTCTCTACCTCATATGTTTTATTTCCAAAGGGAATAACCATAGATTTTTCAAAATCCTTGTTTTCTTCTTGTCCTTTATTTGTGTCTTCACTCATATTCTGTGGATTACCTAATAGGGGCTTGTATTTCTTTCTCCATTCATCCCTTACAAACTTAACATAGTCATTAATATTCTTAGTGGGATACCCTCTTTCCTTAAATAATCTAGCCACTGTCGCCAGTTCTTCATCAACATCTTCCTCATTGGATGTCATTCTTGCTATCCTAATGAGTTGGCCCTTCAAAATACTATTTTTTTGTTTTATTGGGTGATTACTGGAATAATGCAGGTATGAATTACTAAAATGTGGTTTTCTATAAACCTTAGATTTAAATTACCCTTTCTCCTTTTGGATATTTACATCTAAATAGTTTGTACCATTCTCTTTATGTTCATACGTGAATCTTAAAAATTCTGTGCTATCATTAAAATATTTAATCATTTCATGAATCTTAATCTTTGGACCCTTCCACAAAATAAAGATATCATCTAAGAATATAACATATAGTTTCATATATTGAATAAAATCACTTTTAAACACAACATTATGTTCCCAATCCAATAACACAAGGTTTGCATAAATGGGGGCACATGACGCCCCCATAGCCACTCCCTTATGTTGCCTAAAATATTCTCCTTCGAAGAATATATAATTGTGGTCCAAAATAATCTCCATAAATTCCATAATTGATTCAATTTTATTACTTACAAGTTTTGTATTCTTATTTAAACTCTCAAAAAAACATTCCAGACCTTCTTTTTTTGGAATAGATGTATATAAATCAATTATATCAATAGTAATGAATGTTATATCTTTGTCCCACAAATCTTTACTTAACCTTCCTAAGAAATCCCAAGAATCCCTAATCATGTGGTCTGCATTAATGACTTGGTTTTTTAACCACTTGTCTATCAACATCCCAAAGGGATACGTTTTGGACCCTCGTCCTGACACAATAGGTCTAAATTTCAGATTTTCTAGTCCTTTATGTGTTTTAGGTATTCCAAACATTGTAGCTACTAGAGGTTTCTTAACTTTCAAAAAAGTGTATAAATCGTCTGAAATTCTTTCCTCTAATATGTATTCTTCTAAATAAAAATCTATTTTTTTATTACTAATGTTAATCTCATTTAAGGAAGCTGACATATAAGTGAGTGAGTCATTTAACATTTCAAATATTTTATGGGAATATTCTAAGCTATCATAGAACACCATACCACCTCCTTTGTCTAGATGCATCACTCTAATACTCTTATCCTCTTTCAAACATTTTAATATTTCATTTTCTTTTTTACTCAATTTTTTATTTTTAAAAGTATGTTGTTCTCTACCTTTGAGTTTATATATGTCCTCCATTATTGCTTTTTCCAAACTATACAGAATTGGATCTAGAGGCGGGTTAAAAAATACTCTTATTCTTGGGTTCATACTTTAACTTCTCTTTTTTATATGTTTTTTGTCCTTCAAACATATATGCTAAATTAAGCTTCCTTAGATACATTTTTAATTCAATAATTGTTTGTGCATAATCAAACTGTCTAGCTGGAACACATTTCAAACCTTTCATACAAAGAGAGAAATGTTCCTTAGATAGCTGAACTCCTGCAAAATTATAAATATGATATCCTAGCAGTGTGTGTCTCACTCCATCTTGAACAATATTCCCTACCATTTCTCCCTTTTGTTCCTGTTTCCTTGGTTCCTCCACCCTTCTGGATGTTTCCTTACCTCCTGTAGCCCCACATCTCATTCCTGCTGGTATTGAAAAGTTTGTGGTTCATACACATCTCTATCATATCTTTCTGTACTGTGTTTCCTTCCATATATTTCATAACTTCTGTTTTCTTTGTTAAATTCTTTAAACTTTCCTTTATAATATTTATTATCTCGTCCTTTGTTACTTTTTTTATTATTGTTGTTGTTCAGTGTATATGCTCTATGGTTTTTGTACTCTGTCAACTCCCTTTGCATTTTTTTACACTTAGTTTCAAATAATTTATTACATTTAAAATCTATATTATCCATTTTTTATAGTATAAGTTTTCATACTCTGAAAATAAAAGATCACCAGTACTTTTTCTATTCAGTATTTCAGCTTGTTCTATAAGTTGACTTAATTTTAATAATTTTACCCATCATTTCCAAACCATGTCTGTTAAACATTTCAATGAATTCTGCAATCAGTTTATCATCGTACTCTAAACCAAAAGGAAATTTATAAATTCTCAGTCCTCTAGGTACAATCTTTTTAATATATATATATATATATATATATATATATATATATATATATATATGAACACACACAATATATATATATATATATATATATATATATATATATATATATATGTACACACATACACACACACACACACACACACACACACACACACACACACATATATCAAACAAATCTCCTCATTAGCACTCTTCAAGAAAAATCTTGATGATTGGATGGGAAATAGGAAATTCACCCCGGGGATCACCTCTGTGGCTCTGCTCGACAGTGGCACAGGAAAATAATTTTCTTGGGTGGCAAAAGCCAGGGTACCTTTTTAGCTGGGCTTGTATAGGCCCCAGGGCCGATAGCCTAATACCTACCTATGAACCTATATTTATATGTGTGTAAACATATATCTTTGAGTGTTTGCTCTATATATGTGTATATACATATATACAAATAAACTGTCAAAACATCACATCAGTAAATAATCAGTCCGCCAGTTTAATGTCATTGACAGTGGCACTGGCAGGGTATATACAAATAAACAACACACTTGCAGATAAATACTGGTAAGCTTAGCAAACACCACAGTACAATGGCTGTATGGATAGTTATATCCTCCATTAGAGTCACACAATACCCCTACATATCCTGTGGCAGGTCATACTGTAGATAGAATGCTGGGGTGGTATGGGACATTCATCTTCTGACCCCACACATACACAGTCCAAATAGCAAGTACACACTCTGCTGCTACATAATCATGATAGGTCTTACACAGTGGCCAGATATACAGCGATCTCTTAGGCAAGTAATTGAAATGACTAAAGAGAGCACAGTGAAACCCAAACAGCCAGTAATCCTGCAGTTGCCACCTTATCAAATGGCCAGAGTGTGATATGTTTGCACAAATGAGAATGTTTGCATTAAAAAAACACACATAACACCACAGTTTTCCCAAAAAAAGGTTTATTTCATAGGTTCATAGGTTCATAGGTTGGTACTAGGCTATCAGCCCTAGGGCCTATACAAGCCTAGCCATAACAATTCCCTGGCTATTTCTTCCCACATTATTTACTTTCTGTACTATTTCAGTTGTTTATGCCATGTCTTACAGCATGTAGGCGTGTTAAATAAAACATAACTGAATTGCACAAACATTAAAGGAAACATATGATGCATTCTTGCTCCTACCATCTCAGGACATTTTCAAATTGTCAGAATTGTTGTCAGCAGTACCATATCTCTCAACCTGTTATAGGCAAAAATGTGGACAAAGCATAACATGATGGTGGACAAATAGGGACTGATTGTAAATATTCTCTTACAATCTCAGAAAGCTGATAGAATACTAGAGGTTTTGCAGTAGCATTACTTTTCTGATGTTTGTCATCATTGAATGAGTCCAATCCTCAGCTTTTTGCCAGAAAGTAACCTAATTAAGGAGGAATACACAAAAGTTATGATGCCAACATCTGGACATTATGGAAAAATGTGTACAGTTGAGGGTTATGAGTAGGCCACAACTGGCCAAACAATGGCCATGCCTTGCACAGAGGGACAGATGGTAACCAAAGTAAGCCACACAAAGTATCAGACACTAATGTTATGGCAAAAGCCTTCAAGTAGTACAACAGTACAAAACACACTTGCCTTGAATACAAAAATCAATCAACACTTAATTACATAATTAAGCCAACAGCCCCCAATTACACTCCTCAGTTAACCACCTAGTGGGGAAAGTATGAAATGTTACAATGTAAATTGATCCTTTACATAACAATGCTTCACTTCAAACTGGTCTATCAAACTAATAAACAGACTGTGTGCCAAACAGTAACCTCTAACCCACCACTGTCCCCATCACCATAGTACCAAAAAGTACAGCTACATACCTTTTATGTTTTATTAGTAATATCTCTCACATGTACTAACAGCCTAAAAGTCAAACATGTACCCCCTAAAATGTGTTACATGGGTATATAACAGCATTTACTATACACTGATCTCCTGACTGTACACGGTCACACATGTTGTCTAGCCTATGGCCCATATTTATGGCCCCTACCCCACAGCATGAGTGGGAGTCCACAACATCACTGGGATGAGAGCAGGAATGTCAGTAGTAAATAATGACAGCCCACACCTATCAACCTCTTACTGCATGACATCTGGACAAAGCCTGGCATATAAGTGGAGGACATAGGGCCAAACACAGGGCCATATTCAATATATTACACTCATACACTGTGAAACTTGCTGGTGTTACAGGATTGTTTGCAACATATCCGTCCTAAGGGATATGAAATTACAAACACTAATGCATGTTTCTAGTTACTGATAGCAATCAACAGAGTATGGCAATGATTTGTCACGGACAATACCTGTTTGGGGAGCACACTAAACACAGTTGTCCAAACCCAGGCCATTATGTGGATAGGCCTTCAGTTGAGAGCTATGCAGACAAATAACATTGTCAGACTGCAAGATATGCAGAATTAGCATGTACACACAAACCCTGCTAATGCTGAGACAAGCCAAATGGCAGGACAAATAGCCTACAATAATGACATGTATGAAACACAACCCTCATACAGTCGATACAACAGTGTACACACCCCTATGATGGTGCCAACTGTTCCTGATATATACAATGACAGAGCACAATAACACATTCCACACCCTTTACAACCTGTAATGTGCACCTAACATGTGCAGTTAATGTATAAAATAGAATCCTATGTTAGGACAACAAATATGGGGTTTACAAACCTTACAATACACTAGAAGCATACATGTGCACACACTCCAATTAACATGTTGTGGAGGCAGCTTGTGATGTACTGACAGCATTCACTCTTCTGCAATACAAACCTGCCATCAAGTACAGGCCTCTATGTCACACCATGTAATAGTCTGCTGTCTGAGAAGTATGTCCATGACAGTTGGCCAGCTGCCTGCAACACAGGCAGCCATGGCTTGCAGACATCTTCCAAGGCATGACACGGATCCCATATCTTAAAGGAAGTAGTCAGGAGTAGGGTAAAATAACATTACCTCACCATTGTATATTCCATGACAAACAGTGCAGTCATCGAGAGGTGTATTAAATATGGGATGACAGTGATGTTGACTGAACACAGATGGCCATCCAATACAGATGACAATCCATAGTGCAACCTGGTCAGGTAGGCTACCCAGATACATGCAGCAACACTGAGGCAGTTGCACAAATGTCTAGCAAGTCCTGTCTGTGCATTACCTGTGTCAACAATCGCCTGGAGTCTGCATACATGTGCCCTATGGGCTAGGGTAAGTAGATGGAGATTTATCACACAAGAAACATCATCCAGGCCTCCATACAGGTAGTAAAAACATGACCCCAGGTCTTCCAAAGGCATGTGTTGTAATGTGTAATGGTGTCATGAGACCAAGGCTCAAACTTACAGACAGTAGTCGTAAAGTTACGTGTGGTGCACAAGCAGCAGCTCACATCACATCACATCAGGGCCACCATCCCCAACTTGAAGGTTGCTGTTGCCAGTGTGCACCTTTATGGTTGCTGTTCATTACCTGAAAGTAGGCCTGTAGACATAGTGGAGTGAATGTGGAGCACTGCAAGCTAACACTCATGTGTGGGCCACAGTTGTCAGGCATCTGCAATAAGGCTGAGGATAGGGAGGGGTGTCAGCTTCAAATACAACAGTGAACTGAAGCATACATCCAAAGCTAGCTAAGAATGGCTGTTTCAACACATTCAAGGTTATGAATTGGCCCACACATAACACACACTCCACAGAAATGCTGAAGTCCCTGTGTGACTTCCACTGGCTGTGCACATGAGCTGGCCTTGCAATCTGGCAGAGTTGTGGTACCTTTCTAGGGAAGATGGACCTAATTATGCAAAGGCAAGGATGTATCATGCTACTGTGCCCCTTCCAGGAATAGTGACAGCTGTATTTCAGTTAGGAGGTGCTTCAACAAACCATTGGTTTAAGGGTGTTCACAGTTATGCACCCCCAATATGGTACACATCTCAGTCAGCATCTCCATGACTGACAGTCATCTGACGCAGGATTGGATTGCATAGGTCATATTCACATATCAGGTGTGTGTAATGTTTTTGACTGCTGTAACTGGCCCCATTGCATATCATAGAAGAGGCTGCCATGTCAACATGGGTGTGTATGCTCCAGAAATCCACATGAGGCTTAGAAGGTCATCAGTGTACACAGATGTTATTGCACATACATCAACTGATGATGATGAGATCTGGGAATCAAATGTCAGTCATTCATTAGAGACATCTGTCCTCATATCATCACAGTCATGTGTCAGACAAGAACATAGGGGCTGTGGAGAACAGAGCAAACATAACTGCTACACATCTGACATATTCAGCAATGATTTGTATAGTTGTGAGGTATGGTGTACAGTGCATGCCAGTGTGCTGTACAGGTGCACAGCATTAATGCCTACATGGGTGCAGTGTGTCCCAGGGGAAGGGGAATCACCTACTAACATGACTCGTGCATCCCACATATGTATATTGTTTGTAACCAAGATTTAGAATGGCTGCACTGCCTGATATTGAGTGCCATATGTCATGCCTGTCAATTGTTGGGTACTGAGGTCTGTGTAATATGATTGTGCCACCTCACCTGTAAGTGTGTAGTGTGTAGAAGTAAACCATAATGTACAGGTCTGAATTTACATTTCTTGTCTTCCCCTCACAGGTGGCGAGGTGGGTCAGGGTCCCTCCTGCAGACAAACTGATATTAGTGTCCATACAGACTCTGACAATGATGATAGCCATAGTGAGGCACAGGCAGGGTTGTCAGGGGCTGAATCTGTGCCATTGGTTGACATACCACTTTTATCCACCCCATCCCTGCACACAGTCACAATGCCTATACATACCCCATATCCAGTGGCTATAGATGAGGGACAGTTGGCAGGTGGTGGCATGAGACAGGAAAGTGTGGGGACTATGGCAAGTGTGTCTGTACACAACAGCCATAGCCGGATGACCGGTAACGTACCACACAGGCAGATGTACAGGGGTGCTTTAGGAGGGCTGCTGGCTATCATGCTCCTGGCAGAAGTGCCACAACAGGTGTCACCAGATGCATGTTTCAGGCCATCATGGAGGCACAGGCATGTATGGAATGTTACACCAGAGATAGTCTGAGGCTCCAGAGGGCTACTCTTCCTGCTGTACGTGACAACATTTGTGATCTTGCAGGTGCCCACCTTTATTTTGCAGAGGTCATGGATAGACGGTTGGGTGAGATGGTGGAAATCCTCAACTGTGTGATGTCTGTGGTAGAGCATGTGGTGGGAGTAGGGCGATGGCCATGTGGACGTAGGTCAGCAACACCAACAAGTGGAGGTCTGCATGGATGTGCAACAACTCACGGACGCTCCCATTGTGGCAGTCCCAGCACCAGCACTGCAGGGGAGTGCTGTTCACATGAAAATGTAGCAGGCCATGTGCACAGGGTCCTGGCCGGTCCCAACAGGGACGCAGCTCCAACGGACAATTGTCATCATCAGGGGAGAGTACAATATCTGGGCTTCTGCCTGGTAGTGCCCGTGCAACCCCTGGCAGGCACAGTTCCGATGTCCATGGCTGGACACAGTGAACTGTACATCCTGCCATGTACGGTCTGCAGCTGTCCAACAAACGCCTGTATAGGGCAGCCACATGGCAGAAATGTGTGCATACATACACACACATATCATCAACACAGCTAGGGCATCTCCATACCTACACATACCATGTCTGCACAGCCCATTTAATAAAGAAACCCCAACCCACACACATGATGTTAACCAAATGGCTCAGCCTAGGCCTCTGGCAAACCCAGAACACACCCTGTGCATATGATGATATCTGTGCCACATCCCTGTCATCTATATCATCGATGCTGGGACATGCTAATATGGTTCTGATGCACAGGGTGAATGTACTAAGGTTTAGCAATGCAATGCTGTTTAACATGTTTTCAGCAGGAAAGATAAATGCTTACATGTCAGGATGTGTAGCTGACTAGCTATGATACATTTTAGCTGTTATTAACACTGATTGGTTGTGGTCTCCATAACGTATTTTGTTTGTGTTCTAGCTGTCTTTGTGTCAGCAGGATATTGGTCTGCTTTCCTTTCTTACAATGGGTGTGGCACTGTGGTGATACATTGACTGTGTCATATCCTGGGTACAGGTGAACACAAGTAACAGGTCTGTATAACAGTTACTACATGTGCCACATGGCTGATAGGTCTGAGGGGTGTACAGGTGAGTGCATGGTGGCTAATGTAAGCAGCTCTTCTACAGTGGACAATGGTAAGTGTACTGGGTGGCGCACACCAAATGTTTGTGAATAACACACACACACACACACACACACACACACACACACACACACACACACACACACACACACACACACACACACACACACACACACACACACACAGAGGCTTTGGTGTTGATGCAATACTCAGAGAATACTGTTCACATGGATGTACGTCATTTTGCAGTGAACTCCTTTTGGCCTACGTAATTCCACCAAGACCAAATTGTCAAAACATCACATCAGTAAATAATCAGTCCACCAGTTTAATGTAATTGACAATGGCACTGGCAGGGTATACGTCTTCTTCCCCAATGTACTGCAATCCTGGATGTTGGTAAACATAGGTGTGCTGGTGTGGGTGGCACAGCCCCCCACTTTGGAGGGTGTGGGGTGGCATAGAACCACACACATAGTGTTTTTCTACCCCACCCCACACCCTCCAAAGTGGGGTGGGGTGGTGTAGAACCACACATAGTGTGATTAACAACTAATTAACCTGTTAACATACACTGTACAGTATAAAAGCACACTAAGCAGGGGGATATGCACAACAATAACCCCAGTGTGAGTGGCTGTGCCCACAGCAACCACACCCAACTCCAGTATCGCTGTACAGCTGTACAGTGAGGAAGAGGGCATTTACACATCCACTACTAGTTTTCTAGTTTTGATGGAATGAATTTCCACAAGATGATTGCTTTGAAATGTTACCTTTTGCCAGTTAGTTCTTGGACAAATGATCTCCTGGGACATATATTTTCTGCAAAGTGAAATAGATCCCTTCACAGACACACACACATTTACTTGGCAACACTGAGAGTAGAACCCCTAACTATTTATTTATTGCTACTAATGTGTTTGGCCTTAATTGCACACACCACAGAGCTTTTAGGGTGAAGTGTGTCCTGAGTTTCCTAAGTGAAGAACATCACCAGGCCTTGTACAGTATGGTAATGGGGGATGTACTGGGTGTTAATGAACAATACATAGTATGTCATACTGTCATATACACATTGACAAACACATACAGTCATAGACACATTTGACAGACCTGGGTTTAGCAGTGCTAACTACCTTGTCAGTGAGTCCATAGTATTACAGAGTTTTTGCACACAGCACATACATCATTAGGCTGGATAGTGTAATCAGTAACCTGTATGATTGATGGTGACAGTGGTCCTCATACAGTGGACCTTGGGATATGTACTGGGGTGCCATGGTGTAAGGACAGTATACCCATCACCCACACCCCACATTGGATATTGTACTCACTGAAACCCATGATACTGCTCTGACATACCCGCAATCACACACTGACCAGGACTGCAATACAAACCCTTGCCTATCTAATCAGTGCTACTACAGGGATATGCATTAACTGCACATGCCACAGGGATAGTAGGGTGAGGGTTTGTCATTTATTTATTTATTTATTTAAATTTGTTGACTGGGAGTGTCCGACTGTACGTAGGTCCATTTTCAGTGGAGGCCTGGGGAGAAAAGCTCCACAGTAAAATAAATAGACAGTAGTTACATTGGATTACATAGCGATTAACAATTTAACATAGCAATTACTTACAACACATTTACAGATGAAGAACATAGTACATCAGTAGACAACTAGAATCTTTATCTGTGAAGTACATAACAGACATTAACAAATGTTACAATGAGAAGTTCCTGCTGTATAATAAGTACTAGGCTTATGAGCATCTGAGCTTGCTATAATCAAGGTAGTTAGTGGAGTGGAAAGAAAGGTAGTGATTGGATGGGGTGGATGATATTCGACTGGGAGTTGCAAGGGCATAGCCAGCATGTTTTTAGGTGCACTTTTAGTAAAGTTTTGAAGTGGGTGCATGATGGTACAGAGGTAATTGTGGGTGGGAGTGAGTTTCATAATTTGGCTATGGCGCAAGAGAATAGTGCTTCACCAGCAGAGTTATTGACTTTAGTGATCTGCAAGTGATTTTTGTTGCTGGATCTTAGTGGTCTGGTGGTGGTGGTGGTCATGGCTTTCCTAATGTCAGCAACATCACCATCCCTTATAATGTATGCTGGAGTTTAGTGTATTTGGAGAATGTGGCCTCAGAATGCTGTCTCCTACAAATATGCACACTCACGCACAATTGCACACACGTACACACATACTCACATTTGTAAGGACTCAGAGGGTAACCCATGGCTATCAAACCATTTGTAGAACAGTGTTATGCTGGTACTGCAAGCTCCAGGTAGCCCATATAGGGAAGAGTGTCACAAGGTGCATTTAATGTGAATTACAGCAGCAGCCCTTTCTAAGTATATCAATGGAGAGTGTAGTGGGTGGGAAGGCCCTCAGAGGATTTTCAACCACAAGTTTACAAACACACAGACACTGTTATATTTGGTAATGCACACACACATTTGTCAGTACTGAGGTCCATAGGTGGACGTGTTCCTAGGTGTGTACCAGATTAATGTCCATGGAGAGATGAGAAGAGTAGGGCATGTGAGTACACTGGTATCATGCCACGTGACATTTGTCAGCAGGCAATCTATCAACTGATGCCACTTGAGTGATCCCCAGGGTGACAGTTAAATCAACATCCACTCATCTGGTTTTCTCTTGAAGTGGGCCAGTGCGGTGCTCTAACTGACATGTATGCAACATATATTGCATGACATGGCCATTGTCTGGGTTAGGGACCTGTACCCAAACATGTTCTGTTGACTGTGGTAGTCTGGTTGAGGAATTCATGGCATGTGGTGCATACAGAGTGGGTTTTTTCATAGCTGTTCCACACGAACCGACAACTTAATAATTCCACAAGGACACTTCTGGTATGTGAGTGGTTACAATAAATGCCACGGCTCGGACTCAGGAACTAATTACACAATTTTATTTGCAAAAACAAAAAATAAAAGTACGTTGAGCGCTTTCATCTGTCTCCAGACCAGATGCTTTGCCAGAGATGGCCTGCACCTGTCACCCTTGGGATTCCGGATAATTGCTAAGGCTCATGCCATCCCTATAGTGCCTTTTTTAGGCAAGGTTCAAATGACAAATTCACCACCGTAACAGGTACAAGCAAGCAAAATCTGAGGGTAATGCTACTTATTGCTAGAAGTCTAAACCTCAAAATGAACTCACTCGAGGCACTCCTTAAAATGGAGAACATCGACATCTATGCAGTGACAGAGACTTGGTTCAAGGCTCCAGAGAGCACCCCTGCATTACCAGGCTATAATTCATACCACACCTTTCGGCCACCTAACCTGGAATGAAACACTAAAGGCGAAGGCGTGTCCATATTCATTAAGGATATCCACACCTCCAGGCTAGTTGCTCAGCATAATGCATCCGAGATTATCCAAGTGCAACTAACTCTGGGCAAGACCGCAATCCAAATTGTAGCTTGCTACAGATCCCCCACCATGCCCCCGGATTCCCACTCCTCATTTCTTGATACACTGGAAAATATTAGGGTACAACCTAACACCCTAATAATGGGGGATTTCAACTATCCCATCATTAACTGAGGAAAACTACTCATGTACCAACTCTTGTGCTAAACATTTTCTGGAATTCATAAATTCCAACGCCTTAGATCAACTTACCCACACCCCTATCAGGGACAGCAATATCCTAGACCTGGTCATTACCAACATGAGCAACCGGTGTTCCACACCAGAGGTCAGTTTCTCGTTGGTCAGATCCAACCACAAGCTAATTACCCTAAACATCCACATCACAACCCCAACCCCATTAGGGAAACCACAGTAAAAAATTTCTCCAAAGCCAACTTCATGTTTCTTAAGACAGAAGTGGCAAACTTCACGACACCCATGCTGATGGACAATAGAAGTATGACTGCTGAATCCTATACAAATGCACTTTATAAGGACTTACACGAGTGCATGGATCATGCAATCCCTAACAGAACCAAGATGCTATCCTCCAAAAAAGGAAGCCAATCTGGTGGTGCCCTGCCATAAACAAACTCTACAACAGAAGAAAGAAACTGTTGCAAAAAAGAGTAAAATCCCATGATTGGAGGAACTCCGTGGTCAGCCTCAGTAAGAAGCTGAGATCCCTCATAAAATCCTCCAAAGCTAGTTACGTAAACAAAATTGCCACTGATTCTAAAGACAACCATGAAACATTCTATAGCAATGTCAAGAATCTCAATGGCAACACTCAGATCTGCTTTAAGTTACAGCACAATGGCACTAAATATACAGAAACAACTGATATTGCCAACATCCTGGCAGATAGGTTCAGTGCTAACTTTACCCCTCTCTCACCCCCTAAAGGGCCCATCTCTATACCGGAAGAATGCAAAGTTCCTGTAATCATGGCTACACAGGTAAAAAACACACTCACCAATGACAAGAACACAGCATCCATGGGACCTGACAACATCCCAGACTGCATCTACATGAACTACAGAACGAAGTGGCACCCCACCTAAGTACCACGTTCAATCATAGCCTCACCTCATGCTTTATGCCCACTGAATGGTGCACAGCAATGGTTACCCCACTCCACAAAGGGGGAGCCACCACGGACCCTGGGAACTACCACCCCTGACTAGCATGGTCTGCAAGTTTATGGAATTTATACTCATGTAACTTATAAACAATGACATTAGTAATCTCCAAACTCTGGACACTACCCAGTTCGGGTTTGTAAAAGGCAGATCATGTCTCCTAAACCTGAGAGACTTCTTTGAAGCAGTCACTAAAGCTGTAGATGAGGGTAAGATGGTTCACACAGCCTATCTAGAGCTTGCCAAGGCTTTCAACACCATCCCCCACTCTGGAATTATAGATAAACTCACTAAACTAGGTATAAATCCCTATGTCACAAGATGGGTTGCCAACTAGCTCACTGACAGAACCCACAGTGTGAAAGTAGCAGACTCAAAATCCAACTTCAGACCAGTGACAAGTGGAGTACCACAGGGCTCAGTCTTGGGTCCTCTCCTGTTTGGTATCTACTTCTCTGAAGTACAGGCAAATACAAAAGGTCTTGGGCTAACAAAGTTCACAGATGACTGCAAACTAGGAGCCATAATCAAAACTCCTAATGATGTGGACATCCTACAAAAGGGCCTCACTGAGACAGATGCCTGGTGTCAAGGCCATGGCCTCAAGCTCAATGCCAAAAAGTGCATTTTCATCCCTTTTGGTAAAAACTCTGTACCCATGAACTACCACATAGGCGATAGTCTACTTAACACCGAAAGTGTGATAAGAGACCTTGGGACACAGGTGGACAGTAGTCTCTCCTTTGATAATCACATTGCCACAGTAGTCAGGAAATCCTTCAATGCGGCACACCACATCACAAAAGGTTTCTCATCAAGGAAAAAAGAGGTCATTGTTCCCCTCTACTCATCACTCATTAGACCCATTATAGAGTACAATGCCCCTTTTGGTATGTACCTCACAAGACATCTAAAACAGCTGGAAAGGCCGTAGAAATACCTCACAAAGAGGATTATCAGCCTCAAACAAATGCCCTACGCAGACCTTGTCAAAAAACTCCAGCTTTACTCTGTTGCATATCGTCTACTCAGAGGCGATCTCTGCCTAACATACAAAGCTATGTCAAACCCAGAGCTGTTGGACATGCTACACTTAAAGAAATCTCAATCCCTCTGAGCTACATGCTCTAAGGACCTAAACCTTGTCACCACAATAAACAGAACATGCTGGAGGGACAAATACCTGTCCCAGAGACTTCCCATACTCTGGACCAAACTACCTATCTATATCAAACAAAGCTCCTCATTAGCACTCTTCAATAAAAATCTTGATGATTGGATGGGAGATAGGAAATTCTCCCTGGGGATCACTTCTGTAGCTCTGCTTTACAGGGGCACAGGAAAATAATTTTCTTGGGTGGCAAAAGCCAGGGTACCATTTGGCTAGGCTTATATAGGCCCAAGGGCCAACAGCCTAGTACTTATCTATGAACCTATGAATGTATTTGCACAGTGATAAGCGAAGCCTACACTGTGTAAGTGCTTATTCATTTAGCCGTATGTTAGCAGCGCTTACTGTCAGGAAAACCCACGTAAACCTGCTTAAAGCTGCTCAAAACTGCCTTAACCACTCTGTATCCAACAGTCCTTGTTCTACCTAGCAACAAAATAAACAACCCTTGCCGGTCTTGAACCCAAGACCCTGCACACTATAGTCGCTTTTTTTCAAATATATCATTCAGTATACATACTGAATAGTAGTGAAAACTGCTTTGACTACTACAATTGTTTAGTGCTTGTAAATGAAATAGTGTTGAATCAGTCATGTTCTTAAATATACACATAGATTAATATGGTGGGCTACATCTGAGAAAGTATATACAACATTCATGTTTGCACATAAAAGGATATAGATATATGTTTATACATATGTATATATATATATATATATATATATATATATATGTGTGTGTGTGTGTGTGTGTGTGTGTGTGTGTGTGTGTGTGTGTGTGTGTGTGTATATACATATATATATATATATATATATATATATATATATATATATATATATATAGTGAGAATATATACATATATATATATATATATATATATATATATATATATATATATATATATATATAATATAGATATATGTGTGTGTGTGTGTGTGTGTGCATATATATATATATATATATATATATATATATATATATATATATATATATATATAACATATGCCTATGACATGTAGTGGAGTCATACCTCAGCACCATAACTCTCAACCTCTTAGTGCAAGGGAACATAATGTATGTATTGCAGTTATAAATGTAGAATGTTGCTACAGTGACAGGGGCTGTGTCAACATACATGTTGTGAAGGAAGGCTCTTCTGAAACTATGTGCGCCATCAGTTACTGACAGACATCATGAAATCATCATAGTGAAGTACCACACAAATCACAGTAATGATCCTGTGGAATACAGAAGAAATATGAGCAATAAACATGGACAGTCTGAAACAATCTTGTCAGTCAGGCGGTATACACAGAATGTCTTAGTGCAAGAAATGTGGAACAAGCCTGACAAAGGGGAGGTTTAAAGCCATGAAAATGAGGATATATCAGAAATACTGGACTCGATAAGCTCACACAGCTGATGCATTCACACCCTCCTGTCTGTCCTAACATATTAACCGGAGGAGCAGATGTCCCAAGCCACATACTTCACACTAGTTAGTGACATACATCTTCACACCAGCCCACTGCTTTGTCAGAAATACACAACATGTATGGTGGCCAGGCAACAGTACATCTGACAAATATCTGCACATAACATCACACTAGGGTAAATACACTGAGCTGCTAGGCATGTCACCAAGCACTGTCTAAACTACAGGCAGACTGCCGCAACAGTAACCCAATTTACCTATGGGGGAATATACATGTAATTGCAAATATATCAGGCACTACAGGCATGTAACAGCATGGAGTAACAGACACCACTGTGAAAGTGCATACCTACAACCAATCTCAACACAGTTGCAGTCACATAATGGTAAGCCTAAGTAACAGTACAATATATGGCCTGTGTGAACAAAAGTCATAATCATGCTTTCCACTCACACACTAACCCTACATATACTGGCCCAATTCACAGTGCAGTCTGATGCCTGACTGTGGTATGGGGCATGTCTCAGTCTGGCCCTACAAACAAATAGACTGATAGGGTATCACAAATTGGAGCAGCATGCACTGTTAGATAGAACAGGACCAAGAACACTGACATCTACCCCAGTCTGTACACAGGCCAAATAACATGATCACAATACATAATACACACTCTGTCAACAATCATCATAAGTACACAGACCTCACTACTAAACAGACTACCACAGAATATCCAGGTTTTGTCCACAACTATTAGGCCTCCTTTATATTACATGTCTGGCAGTCTGATATATCACTGGCTTGATATCAGGAATTTTGTCATTAAATAATGCTATACTGTACATATCCACCTCTTACTGCATGATATATAAACAAAGGGTGACAGACTTGGGGGACAGAGGAACAAACACAGGGCTAATATTGACATATTGCAGTTATAAACTGAGAACATTGCTGGTGTAACAGGGTTTGTTGTGACATGTCTCTTCTGAGGGATATGAAGTCAGTAACACACATGGATGTTACCATTTACTGACTACAATCATCAAAGTATGCTACTGCATTTATAAAGATAGAAAATGTGTGAGTAACATACCAAATATAAGACTCCAAACTCTGGCCAGTCTGCAGATAGGACTACAGGTGAGAATTTTCTCAACCACATAACACTGTCATGCCAGACTTTAAAGTCATGCAGAACAGCCATATCATCACAAACCATGTTAAACCAGCATTACTTCAAATGTAGAACAGCAATATTTACATTCTGTCTCCATGTCTGGAACATCCCCATCCATTTTGTTGGCCTGTCTCCACAGTGTTTGTTGAAATAGGTATTTCCAACCACCCTCTGTAATGCTGTTTTTCACACACCCACATGAAGTCCTGCTCACAGTGAGGGAGAAGGGCCAACACCCACTCGCAGTGCTTACTTATAGGAGTGTGTTTCAATGCAATTGGCTATAGGAATGATACCACAGCTGTTCCACATGCAATTAGCAAGTGGAGGACTCCAATTTGTGCACAGGCCATCAGCTGATCATGAGAATTACTTACCAAAGTCAAGCTGCTGCCTATACAAAACATATGCATTTTCCACATCTACCAGAGGGGGGGAAAGAGAGAGACAGAGGGAAAGAAAGAAAGAAAAGAAGAGAGAAAGAGCCAAGCATGTCTGTGTATGATCCATGGGTGGAGAGTGGTCTCTGGGTGTTATAATGGTTGCCTATATATAAATGTATGGCTGTGGATCATCTACATCAACCTCTACAGTGTCTGACAACTGCTGACCTTGTAATGTGACATTGGGACATATGGGTCCTCAATATGAAAATGTAGCAAAACCCACCCTGCAATGGATCTTGTTATTTACACAATCACATCATCACAGGATACTGATCACACACACACACACACACACACACACACACACACACACACACACACACACACACACACACACACACACTTGCTAGTACTGATTTTCAAACCCCTATGTAGTTATGTATTGGTACTATAGTGTTATGAGGTTATCATGAGTGCCACAGTGGTTATAAGTTGGAGAGCTGTCCAAACATATCTTTGAAGGTGAGTGATATCAGCTGCAGAGCTAAAGGAGGGGTAAGGGAAGTGTAGTAAGTGTGAATGACCACAAAAATCACGTGTCAACAAAGACTCACACACTCTCACACACAAACACACACATTATCACAGTTGCCGGGACTAGAACTCCTACCTAAATAGTTTGCTACACTGTGGTATTACGTAGTTATCGCAAGCACCACAGAGCTTGTATGCTGGAGAGCTGTCCAAAGATATATTTGAAGGTGAGTGACATCAGCTGCAGAGCTAAAGGAGGGGTATGGGAAGTGTAGTAAGTGTGAATGACCACAAAATCAGGTGTCAACAAAGACTCACACACAAACACACACATTTTCACAGCTGCCGTGTCTGGGATTAGAACTCCTACCTAATTAGTTTGCTACACTAGAGTATTATGCAATTATTGCAAGCACCAGAGAGCTTATAGGGCTGAGACTTGGCCAAAGATTTATTTCAAGGTGACTGACATCAGCAGCAGTGCTAACATGGGCAATGGGAAGTGCAGTGTGTGTGAATGGGCCATAAATCATACACACACACACACACACACACACACACACACACACACACACACACACACTCATTCACACACAACTTTACATTTGACAGGACTGAGTATACAAATGCTACATTAATACTGATCTGTACTATTGTGTTACACAGTTATCACAAGCACCACAGACACTATACAGCTGAGGACTACCAAAAGGAATGTCTACAGTGATTGACATCAGCGCATCATGTGATATCGACCAATTGGATGTGTAGTGGGATAGGCCTCATAATGGAATTTTATCTGTCACTGTCTGTCTCTCTCTTCCCCACATCTCTGTGTGCATATGTTTGACATATTATAGTGTGTTGGTCTTGGATATGCATGAGTATTCCTATCCAATGTGTGTGTGAAGCATAAATGGTGTACAATTTGGTGTGTGCGCACAGACATCTGTAAATGACAGATATGTATAGTCCACTGTGTTGTCAGACATGGGCTTCATTTCTCTAAGTGTAGGAGCATGCCCAGTATGACCTTCTGTATTGAGTATGTGAATCCATTCCAGGTAGGGTTGTACTCCAGTCCAGGCTTTGGTGTTCTCAACCTACAGATAGCAACCTGTTTCTGCAGGATATCTGTAGATAGGTTGACAATATGGATTCACAATGGGCGACAGATAGGGGGCACTAACTATTGCTGTCTGTGCTGCTTGTGTTACATGGTTGATGTTAGCAGAGATATTCAGACATATGTACTGTTCTACACTGTGATGGATTATGTCATCAACTACTGACAGATATAATTATTTGCTCACAGTTATTTACTGGGAAATGCAAGATGAATGAAGCTGAGTCCAGTGTTGTGGTCCACAGCTTACACATTCTTGCACACTCCTGCCATTCTGGAGGGGTAGCTACAGACACTTGCTGATGGGTCTGTGTAAATGGTCCAGAACCATGGTAGTATGGTGGCTGAGGATCCCCTTCTTGTACATATATTGACTTAACAGAATGGCCATATCCTGCTGTGGCCATACCTTTCAGTTGTATAAATTCACCCAGGTTACCCAGAGGCAGGGCTCATATATCTGGTCAGTTCCCCTTCACATTGTGGTTTATGAGCAGGTTTGTAGCCACCCATTACTGGGTTTGCAGGCAGGGGCAGTATGGGCACACATCAGAGTTTCAGACTTCACACACTCCATGATGTCCATGAGTCTACACCCCCTTCCGTTATTCTATCCTGGTCCTAACATTATGTGAGTGATATCTGGGAAGTATCCCTATAGTTGGCCCTTCATCCCAGTGGTATTTATGGATTGGTCCACAGTTCATGCAGTAGGACATGGGGGCAAGCAACTGGGATTTGTCAACATGGTCTTGCATTTGCGTTCTGTTGACTTTGTTAGTTTGTTAGTTGGGACCCCATGAGATACCATACATTGGCACTACGGGTGAGGCACTGGCCTTTGACAGAGAACTGTAGGCCATTTGGTAGTGATGCAGGCCATCTGTACTAGGCCAGTGCATTCTGTCACTCCTACATTCCCAGGCTGCGAGACAGTTGAGTCCCCTGGGTGACAGGCTAAGTGTGCAAGGTGTTAATGGCAATAGTTTTCCTGTACATATTGACCCATTGGTCTGAATGCCTGCAGGGTGCTGCTTACAGGTAGGGACACACCTGCATAGGACACATCTTCAGCATGCTGCATTCTGTGGGTATTCCCATACAGAAGTGGGGGTCATACTGTACTCATTCCCAACAGCAGGGATATGACCTGTGATAAACCTGTGGATGATGGTGGGGTTAACTGAGTGCATGTGTGATATGGAAGCTTCTTGCAGCTGGCTCACAGATATACATGGGGCATTCCCCTTATGCTGTCTTGTGCAGTGACATCGGCAGCCTCTCATTACTTCATAACTGTGCCTTTTGTGGACTGCCAGTGATTGGCCAGAATACATCAGTATTCCATACTACACAGACAACTAATGTGCTGCTAACCTGTATGTACAATTCCAAAGGTGTGTGCAGTTGACAGTTACATTTTATGCACTCATCTGGGGTACTTCCACCTGTGTACTGTGTGTATGTATGGGCCCACATTTATGGCAAGTCCATCTTTCAGATTTTGACAGATATTGACATCTGGACAGTGAGTATGGATGACTGGTGACATGGGTATTGCTGAGAAGCATTATGGTTGGCACTGCAGTTGTCAGAACATGGCCCTGTCATCCACAGTACTGCCCATAGGCCACTGAGACACAACCCTCCATGTCTACATGCTGTCCACTTCCACACAATATTGAACACATGACAACCTAATACACGGACCCCTGCATATTGTACACATGCAACAATCCATCCAGTAGATTGGGCCAGCTTGGGTAATCTGTGTTCCACTGTTATTAGACCTCACACTTACATGTTACTGCATTTCTACATAGGATTGTGGGGGGGGCACACCTGACGGCTTTAAACATTTGCTATGACTGTACTGGTATTTCAGGTACTCTGTTTGCTTCCATTTCACTTTGTATTCTAACCTATCATGCAGACTGGAGGCATATCAGAAAAGTGCAGATCTTAGGTTTTATTGACCTACATTTCAGTTTCAGACGTCTTACCCTTCAGAACTAACATACAACTGCCAGACTTGTTGTAGTCTGTCTGTGTAGGTCTGTAGGGGGGCTGCTAACCATTGCCATCAATTGGAGGCCTTAGCCCAGCCTTTTTATATGGTCATCTACACCTGTCCTGCTGGCTGAGGCTGGTGGTGGGTATGTGAGCCTCACTGATATGCATGTGTGTGTCCTATGGATACATATTTGGGCCACCACATGTCCTGAAGTGGGATTTGTCACCTTTTCTAGTACTGCCTAGTATGCTGACAGCAGTATTTGTTATGGATTTCATGCTGCCCATATAGGTGTCCACTATCTGCTGCCATCTCATTCAGCCACCCGATTCCCTTGCATGCTCGCGTCCATACCATAAATACAACTATCAGAACATAGTACTCCATTCAGTAATTGATAGGAAGGGTGACTTACCTTGTGGCTGTGTCAGTATTGAGGATGGTGCTGGAGGGCTGCCTATGTTGGCTGCACATAGTACACTCCCCATACATGGTAAAGCACATGTAGTGTCATGTTTGGCATCCCTTTTACTGTATGTGTGAGTCAGAGAGGTGTCATTCCCTGGGTCCCTACCGTGTCAGTGTATGTGCTATGCGTTGTCTCTTTGCCAAGGCCTGGGCATACTGGGCACTCCTCCTTCTGCCTACATGGGCAGGCACAGGTAGTTCCTCCTCCGAGTCCCTCTGTGCCTGTGATGGCCTTGGCAGTGGTAGGGGGCTGAGTGGCCTTGCCCCATGCTATTCCTGCTGTAGCTGTTTCTACAGGATCATATTGGATAGGTTCATAGGATCATAGGTGGGTACTAGGCTATCTGCCCAAAGGCATTTATAAGCCTAGCCAGAATGTGTTGGCTTTCGCCATCCCCTTAGATTAGATCCCTGTGCCTCTGTCCAGCAGAGCCACTGAAGTGATTCCTGGGGTAAACTTTGTGTTTCTCATCCACTCGTCAAGGTTTCTCTTGAAGAGTGTTAGTGAGGAACTCTGCCTAATGTAGATTGGAATCTTGTCCCAAAGCATGGAAAGTCTCTGGGGCAGGAATATATCCCTCCAGCATGTCCTATTTATTGTTGTGATGAGGTTTAGATCCCTAGAGCATGTGGCTCAAGGGGATATGTTTTTTTAGGTGGAGCATGTCTATCAATTCTGGGTTGGACATGGCCTTGTATATCAGAGATCACTTCTGAGTAGGCGGTATGCAACTGAGTACAGCTGGAATTTCTTCGGTAGAGCTGCATAGAGCATCTGTTTGAGGCCAGTGATCCTCTTGGTGAGGTACTTCTGTGGTCTTTCCAGCTGTTGCAGGTGTCTTGTAAGGTACATCCGAAATGGGGTGTTATACTCTATGATGGGTCTGATGAGTGATGAGTAGAGGGGCACAACGACCTCTTTTGATCTGGATGCGAACCCTTTTGTGATTAGGTGGGCCACATAGAAGGATTTTCTAACCACTTTGGCAATGTGATTATCAAAGGAGAGATTACTATCTACTTGGGTCCCCAGATCCCTTATTAAGTCTTCTGTATTTAGGGGACTACCACCTATGTGGTAGTTTGCGGGTACTTTGTTTTTTCCAAAGGGGATGACTATGCACTTTTTGACATTTAGCTTGAGGCCATGATTTTGACACCAGGTATCCATCTCAGTGAGACCCTTTTGGAGGATGTTTGTGTCAGCCAGAGAGTCAATTGTAGCCCCTAGTTTGCAGTCATCTGCGAACTTGGTCAGCCATAGTCCTCCTGTGCTTGCCTGTACCTCTGAGAAGTATATGCCGAACAGGAGGGGTCCTAGGACTGAGCCCTGGGGAATGCCACTTGTAACCAGTTAAGAGTCGGATCTAGCTCCCGCAACTCTCACCATGTGGGTTCTGTCCATGAGCCAGTTGGCAACTCATCTTGTCACATAGGGGTTTATGTTCAGGCTGGTGAGCTTGTCTATAATACCAGAATGGGGAATGGTGTCAAAGGCCTTTGCGAGGTCAAGGTAGGCTGTGTGTACCACCTTTCTCTCATCTATAGCCTTGGTAACTGTCTCAAAGAAGTCCACCAGGTTTAGGAGGCATGATCTACCTTTAACAAAGCTGAACTGGGTAGGGTCCAGTGTTTGGAGGTTCCCAATGTCTCTGTTAATGAGTTCCATAATGATGCACTCCATAGCCTTGCAGACCAAGCTAGTCAGGCTTATAGGGTGATAGTTCCTGGGGTCTGTTGTGACTCCACCTTTGTGGAGCGGAATAGCCATTGGTTTGTGCCACTCTATGGGTACGTAGCCTGTGGAGAGGCTGAACAGTGTGTTTAGGTGAGGGGTTAGTTCATCTTTGAGCTCATGTATGATGCAGCCTGGGACACCATCTGGTCCCATTGATGCTGTGTTCATAGGTTCATAGGAGGGTACTAGGCTATTGGCCCTAGGGCCTACATAAGCCTAGCCAAAAATGTACCCTGGCTTTCGCCACCTAAGAAAATTATTTTCCTGTGCCCCTGTTGAGCAGAGCCACAGAAGTGATCCCCGGGGTGAATTTCCTATCTCCCTTCCAATCATCAAGATTTTTCTTGAAGAGTGCTAATGAGGAGCATTGTTTGACGTAGATAGGTAGTCTGTTCCAGAGTATGGGAAGTCTCTGAGACAGGAATCTATCCCACCAGCATGTTCTGTTTATTGTGGTGACAATGTTTAGGTCCCTAGAGTGTGTAGCTCAGAGGGATTGGGATTTCTTTAAGTGGAGCATGTCCAACAGCTCTGGGTTTGACATAGCTTTGTATGTTAGGCAGAGATCGCCTCTGAGTAGGCAATATGCGACGGAGTAAAGCTGGAGTTTTTTTAGACGGTCTGCATAGGGCATCTCTTTGAGGCCAGTAATCCTCTTTGTGAGATATTTCTGTGGCTTTTCCAGTTGTTGTAGATGTCTTGTGAGGTACATACCAAAAAGAGCGTTGTACTCTATAATGGGTCTAATGAGTGATGAGTAGAGGGGAACACTGACCTCTGTTTTTCTAGATGAGAAACCTTTTGTGATGAGGTGAGCCACATAGAAGGATTTCCTGACCACTGTGGTGATGTGATTATCAAAGGAGAGACTACTGTCCACCTATGTCCCAAGGTCTCTTATCACATTTTGGCATTAAGTAGACTACCAGCTATGTGGTAGTTCATGTGTACAGAGTTTTTACCAAAGGGGATTTTTTTTGGCTTTGGAGAGGGCTGTTTTAAGCTGAGTGTCTGTGATTTCAGGGGATCTACATTCTTCTGGTATGGTTATGGGTCCTTTTGGGGGTGAAGTCTGCATTGAACCTGTCTGCCAGGATGTTGGCAATATTGGTTGGTTCAGTGTATTTTGTGCCATTCTGCACTAACTCCAAGCAGATTTGAGCATTGCCACTTAGATTCTTGACATAGCTAAAGAATGCCTTGTGGTTATCTTTGGAGTCATTGGCAATTTTTCTTTCAAAGCTCGCCTTGGATGATTTTATGTGGGATCGTAGTTTCTTGCTGATACTGATCAGGGATGTCTTCCCTTGTTGGCATTTTGCTCTTTTCTGTGCTAGTTTCCTCCTTCTGCTGTATAGCTTGTTTATGGCAGGGGTCCACCAGACTGGCTTCCTTTTCTTGGAGGAATGAGTCTTGGTTTTGCTTGGGATAGCATGATCCATGCATTCTTGTAGGTGCCCGTAGAGTGCATTAGTAAAGGATTTTGCAGCTTGGACAATGTTATCCTTTTGCATGGGGGCTTTGAAACTTTCCACTTCGGTCTTAAGTAACCTGAAGTTTGCTTTTGAAAAGTTTTTCACAGTGGTTTTCTTGTCTGGGGGTGGGGGGCGGAATGTGGATATCCAAAGTGATTTGTTTATGGCCAGATCTAAGCAGCGAGGGGTTGACCTCCGGTGTGGAACACCGGTCGCCCATGTTGATGATGACCAGGTCCAATATGTTGTAACCTCTGGTGGGAGTGTTGACCAGTTGATCTAGGGCGTTTGAGTTTATAAATTCTAGGAAATGTTGGGCAAGGGAGTTAGTACTTTAGTAGTTCTCCCAGTTAATGTTTGGGTAATTGAAATCTCCCAATATTAGGGTTTTGGGTAGGACCTTTATGTTTCCCAGTGTTTCCAGAAATGCAGAATGGGGGTCCTGGGACATGGTGGGTGATGTGTAACAAGCTACAATTTGAATTGCAGTTTTGCCCATTGTTAGATGTATGTGGATGATCTCTGAAGCATCGTACTGTGCCACTAACCTGGAGTTGTGGGTATCCTTGATGAATATGGATACGCCCCCACCTTTTGTATTTCGGTCTGGGTTCTGTGGCCGAAATGCATGTTATGAGTTGTAGCCTGGTAGTGCTGGGGTGCTCTCTGGAGCCTTAAACCAGGTTTCTGTTACTGCACATATATCGATTTTCTCCATACTGAAGAGTGCCTCGAGTGCATGCATTTTGAGGTTTAGACTTCGGGCATTGAGTAGCATTACCCTCAGTTTTTTGTTACTTGTGCTATTTACAGTGCTGGGTTTGTCTTTTGAGTGATGCCTAAAAAAGGCATTATGGGGTTGGCAAGAGCCTCGGCCAGTACTTGAAAGCCTAAGGGTGACAGGTGCAAGCCATCTCTAGTGAAGCAGCGTGGCTTGTCGAGCATGTCATCCCACGTGGAAAGACACTGGATCCCCTTTGAATGACACCAGCCAATTGTTGAAATTGATAATTTTTAATTTATACCATGGTATCATTCTTGGTGTGGGCAGGATGCTACTCAGGGTCAGGGACATACAGGCCTGGGCTTCGTGATTGGAGAGCTGTTCCATGTCTCTTTTCATATAGTCCAGGGAGGTATGGCTCAGGTCATTCACACCAACATGGGCAATGACAGAGTCGTATTTGTACTTGTTCTGGAGTGATAAGTGCTTGTGTTATGTGGCGGATCCTGGCACTCGACAGGCAGCTAACAGTAACTTTCTCCTTGTTCAACCTAGTGAGTGGGATGTTAGTGTGCCGGACTATAGAGTCACCTATCACTAGTGTGTTGGGTATGTTATTTTGCCTTAAGGGCTGTGATTGCGTGGCACACTTGTTTTGTGAAGTATGTGTTTCATGGTTTGTGTTGGGGGTGGAGGTTGCTTGAATGTCTGCTTTGGAGATCTCTGTTGCTTTTGCAGATTTTTATTTACAGCCTCAGAGTATGTTTTCATTTATTTATGTGTGGTTTTTGCTGGTGTTGGTTTAATGGGTCTATGTGAGACTGGTGATGTGATGCAAGTATTTCCCTTCTCCTCTTGACTGTCTGATCCAGTCTTGGGTTGAGAGAGCTTAGCCTCCAGTTTGGCCGTATAATTGCATCTCTCGCATGTATTAGTGTTTGGAGGTAGGAGGAGAGGGTTGTCTGTGTACATGAGGCAGTTGCAACCTTGCCGCAAAATGCCCAGATTCACCAGTTGGACTGGAGAGTACACCTGAAACTGCCCTTTGGACATGCCTGGATAGGTACAGTGAACTGTTTTACTGATTGGCTGGTAAGGTTGAATAGAGAGCCTTGTCTTTCTGTACAGTATAGAGGGGTCTAGTGCTAGGTTTTATAAGTGCTTGCTATGAGTTTTGAGCAAGTGCCCTGCTGAGAAATGAATGATTTGAGTGCTTAAGATGAAAGTTTGTCTAGTTCCAAGGGAAAAATTGAAGAGACTGTGTGGAGCCGGGAATAGTTATGCCCTAGCTAACCAGCGCTGCCCAGCATGCAAAACTGGGAAAATGCATTTTTTATAGCAGGGAAATGAAAGAGATAGAAATTAGTTCAAAATGGACAATAAACTATTAATTTCTATGCTGATACCATTCCTCCAGGAACAGATAGGCTGCTCAAAGCTCTCTTCTCTCACAGGTGAACAGAGAAACTTCCTTCTATCCAAGTAAGGTATGGGCAAACATAGAGACTTGTAACACAGCCCTGAATTCAGCACTAACCTGAAAACTGGACTATACTATCTTAGAAAGGCAGGAAACAAGTTTTTTTTTTTCAGAAAATAAAGCAGATACAATCAAAAACACTTTAAATGCACAGAAAAGGATACTTATTTTTATATATCTCAGATCAGAATTGTAGTCTATGGCACATACCATGAGCATCTGTGTACATGTAGCTGGAGAGTACTGCAAGATTCCACCAGATATGTCCAGGTAGAGGAACCGTGACTTGAACATCCCAAACACGCACTCTATTATGATTCTGGTTTGTGCGTGTGCCTCATTATGGAGTTCTTGTTCAGGTGTGTTTGCATTTCTGAGGGGTGTCATCAGCCACGGCTCCAGTGCCAGCATCCCCCCACTAGGTTGCCATATGGGATGTCCCCACTGGCAAATGACTGGTACAGCTGTGTCATATGCCAGATGTGGGAGTCGTGATAGCTTCCAGGGCTGACAGCACACACATTCAAGATAATGCCCTGGGCATCACACACGACCTGTCAGTTGATGGAGTGGTAGCCCTTGTGGTATATGTAGACCCTACCCTGCTCACCGGGTGGTGCTTTGATGTGTATGTGCATGCAGTCTATAGCACCCACTACCTCAGGGTATTCTGCTATTTGGTGGAAGAGACGCATATTGTTGTTCAACACCTCACGGGTGTTGAGGAAATATATGTGCTTACCAGCATGTGCTGACATGGCATCCAGGAACTGGTGGAGTACCCTGGATGCTGATGCCTGTGAGATCCCCATGATATCCCCAGTTGCCCTTTGGAAGCTACCTGTGGCTAGTATTCCTAAGCCTACACATACTTTGGTATCCACTGGGATGGGTTCCCCTCTGTTGGTTCTGTGTGTGAGACGTGGCCGACAAAGCTCAACTATTTGTTGTAGAATGTCCCTATCCACCCTATAGCGCTCCCCTATCTCCAGCTCATGTAGCCCCTGGTAGGTTACCTTGGGTATGTACACTCTTCTCCTTCTCCTCACTGTGGGTTGGTCATCGGCATTTACATCCTCACCACCCTCAGTCTCTTCCACAGATTGATGTATGAGACCAACAGCAGCCCCTAACATTTTGTTAGTTTTGTCAGGTAAAATTTCCCCTATCTGTGTACACCGGTGGTGTAGAGTTTGTGGGGTAAACCAGCCTGGAAGGTGTTTGCATGGTTCATAGTGGTGAGCTATGCTGTTCCATGTGTAATTGGCTGGTTCTGGTACATTCCACCTGCCAGCTATGCTAGTTCTCCTTGAGTGCCATCCTACTGCTGGTTCCCTTCCCCTTCCCATTGCCTTCCTGTTTAAGCCCCAAGGTGTGGTGCCCATACCCAGTGCTCGGATGTGAATGGAGCTGCTACTTCCTGTTTTATTTTGTTTGTTTAAAACCTGGTGCACAGCGTGCTCGCCCATTTAGGCAATCCAAACACTGCTAGGCAGCCTCAGACACCCTGTGCTTAGCTAAAGGCAAACACAGGCCACAGAGCTCAATAAGCGTACAGCATGCATGACATTCCCCCTTATGAGATCATCCACCTCTTATACTTATACAGTGGTGTTGCTGCACCTACACGGTTGAGTGCAAGCTAACATTGAAAGAAAATCTGTGATTCAGTATCATTCCCTTCATTTGCATAAACCTGAATGCTAATTCATAGTTACCACACTCACACTGAGCCTTCCCTCTTAGCAACCACTATTCCCTGGTATTGTTGTCTTATGCATGCTATTGACTATTATGGTAAAATGCTGATTTGGGTGTAGAAGCTTATTTCCAACTTTTTTTCTTATTTTCAGGCCAATCCTGTTTGCGCACCACTGCCTACGCTTAAATGGCCGAAATCGGCCAAAAAAAAATAAAGTTATTTTTTATAGTTTTGCAACTATTTCTCATGCCAATAGCCATATATTTGGCCATTGGCATGCCTACTACATTGAATACATGCTTTCTTTAGAGCTGTCATGCCTCCGTTTTGTAATTTGCAGAAATGTATTTGGTTAGTAACCAAATACATTTCTGCAGGTTACACTATTCCTGCACTGATGCTTGCATGCTTCCTGGATTGCTAATTCACCTCATTTGCATTGTCTTCACCAGCAAATGAGATAATTAGCATATAGCAGTGGTGTCTGTGCAGGAATAGTGTAGGAGAGCTCGTGCACATCCCAGGAGCTCGTTCCTGGATAGCTCGTCGCCCATATTGAGTGCAGCAGCTCTTGCACTATTCCTGCACTCCGTGCTGAGCTTGGTGAATCTGGGGGAATGTGTTTGTAAGTTGCTCAACATTGTGACTTGTGATAGAAAAGAAAAAGGAAGTAAATGAGAGAAAACTAATGACATTACAAATTCAACATTATTCCTCTGGGAAAATAAAAATAATCTTTCAAGCTACAGGCTTCACAAGGCTAAGAGATGACTGTTAGTCTGTGTGCCCCTCCACACCAAGTCACACATACTGAGATAGTCTGAGAAATAGCAACTTGACTGTTGCCCCTCTTTTGCCTATAAATCAGGCAGGACCATATGCAACATGCATGGTAAATAATGTACCAAGTGAATGTCTGGTAGGATCATATGGAACATGCATGGTAAATAATGTACCAAGTGAATGCCTGGTATGGCCATATGTAATATTCCTGGTAAATAATGTTCCCACTGAATGCCTAGTAGGACCATATATAATATGCATGTAAATAATGTACTCACTGAATGCCTGGTAGGACCGTATATAACATGCATGATAAATTATTTGCCTACTAAATGCCTGGTATGGCCATATGTAATATGCTTGGTAAATAATGTGGCCACTGAATGCCTGGTAGGACCATATATAATATGCATGTAAATAATGTGCCCACTGAATGTCTGGTATGGCCATATGTAATATGTATGGTAAATAATGTGCCCACTGAATGCCTGGTAGGACTGTATATAATATGCATGTAAATAATGTGCCCACTGAATGCCTGGTAAGACCATATGTAACATGCATGGTAAATTATGTGCCCACTGAATGCCTGGTATGGCCATATGTAATATGTATGGTAAATATTGTGCCCACTGAATGCCTGGTATGGCCATATGCAATATATATGGTAAATAATGTGCCCACTGAATGTCTGGTATGGCCATATGTAATATGTATGGTAAATAATGTGCCCACTGAATGTCTGGTATGGCCATATGTAATATGTATGGTAGATAATGTGCCCACTGAATTCCTGGTAGGCACACTGATGCTGCTTCATATGTACTGAAAACACTTGGCTGGCTGCCATTGAGTGCTATTTTAAGCCTAGATGATTTCCTTTTTAAACGTGAGGATCAAACTCTGTGCCTTGTGTCTGTGAGGTAAACATCTTAACCACTCTGCAATCAGGAAAAACTGTAAAACTGCTGTTGGCATTTCTAACCAAATTGCATCTCACCCTGTTTCACAGCCTTTATCTATTTCCATAGGTCCTATTTCAGTGCAACATGCTTTCATTTTAAATCCTTCTTTTCCAGTTAACTTGCTTGAAAGAGATTTGTTGTATGAATTAGGTTGTATAGTAGAAGTGCTACAGAATCCTGAAAGCCCAAAATCCTGAGACCAAAAAAAAAAAAAAAGCAAGGGTTCTATCCTTTATACCTATATTAAAACATCTACTATTTTTCATATATACTGAATAATCTGTTATAATATACAATTTTTGTACCTATATTTGTGCTTAGAGCTGTCTACACTCAATTGTAGTCCTCATATGTATCCTATATGTATATTATTACTATGTTTGTATGGAATTGTATTGTTTGCTTGGAGCTTTTCTCCCCGGGCCTCTGCTGAAAATGGACCTGTGTCCGGTCGGACTTTCTCTGTTAATAAATATAAAATAAAATAAAATAAAAATAAATTTAAGATTAGAGGTTATTTTTCTTGTGATTCCCATCAGGTGATGTATGTGGCTTGCGCACCACATGTCTTGCTTTTTTGTCAGGAAAACCTCAAGAAAGGTTAGAGAAAGAGTTTATGAGCATTTGTTAGATATTAAAGAATGTAAAAGTACTAATGTTTTATATAGGCATGCAGCTGACCATCCTAAACATAATTTTAAATTTTGCAGTGATAGAACAAGTGAAGAATGATTTGAGAGGGTATATTACTAGTGATCATTTGGACAAATGTGAGCTAAAATGGCAACTGATTTTAAATGCTACTAACTGATCAGGAATTAACGATTCTGTGTCTATTAATTGTTTATTAAAATTAAAAAATTTAGAGGTGTAAAGGATGTGTATTTGCATAGTTGCAGGGAATTATATTTATTATCTATTTTGGCAAAAATTCTTTGATATATTATAAGAGGTTTTAAATGTTTCAAATGATACCGATTCATTGTGTCACATGACTGAATTTTGGATATATATGTTAGCTTACCAAGTGTTAGTTGTTTAGATGAAGCCATTTTAGCTCACATTTGTCCAAGTCTGACTTCAGGCCAGTGACAAGTGGAGTACCACAGGGTTCGGTCCCGGGTCCTCTCCTGTTCGGCATCTACTTCTCTGAAGTGCAGGCCATCACAGAAGGTCTTTGGCTAACAAAGTCCGCAGATGATTGCAAACTGGGAGCCATAATAGAATCACCTAATGATGCAGACAGTCTACAAAAAGGCCTCACAGAGACAGATGCTTGGTATCAAAGTCATGGCCTCAAGCTTAATGCCAAGAAGTGCATTGTCATCCCCTTTGGGAAAAACTTGGTACCCATGAACTACCACATAGGTGATAGCTCGCTAAACACTGAAAGTGTGATAAGAGACCTCCGGACACAGATGGACAGTAGTCTCTCCTTTGATAACCACATCACCACAGTAGTCAGGAAATCCTTCTATCTGGCACACCTCATCACAAAAGGGTTCTCCAGTAGAAAAAAGGAGGTCATTGTTCCTGTCTACTCATCCCTCATCAGACCCATTATAGAGTACAATTTAAAATAAAATTAAATTTAGAGTAAAATAGAGTTTGGCATGTATCTCACAAGACACCTACAACAATTGGAAAGGCCACAGAAATACCTTACTAAGAGGATTACCAGCCTCAAACAGATGCCATATGCAGACCGTCTCATAAAACTCCAGCTCTACTCCATTGAATATTGCCTACTCAGAGGCGATCTCTGCCTAACATACAAAGCTATGTCAAACCCAGAGCTGTTGGACATGCTACACTTAAAGAAATCCCAATCTCTCCGAGCCACACGCTCCAGGGACCTAAACCTTGTCACCACAATAAACAGAACATGCTGGAGGGATAGATTCCTGTCCCAGAGACTTCCCATACTCTGGAACAAACTACCCATTCATGTCAAGCAAAGCTTCTCATTGGCTTTCTTTAAGAAAAATCTTGATGACTGGATAGGAAATAGAAAATTCACCCTGGGGATCACTTCTGTGGCACTGCTTGACAGGGGCACAGGAAAATAATTTTCTTGGGTGGTAAAAGCCAGTGAACCTTTCTGGCTAGGCTTATATAGGCCCCCCAGGGCCGATAGCCTAGTATCTACCTATGGACCTATGAGAAATGAAAGTGCTTAACCTGTTTTTCACTAACATTAAAAGGAATTTCAAGTACTGTTTTGTTGTTAGTTTTGGAATACTGGCTTTGTATTTTCCCAGCTGCTTGTGTATGGTCTCCATTTTCTCAGGTTTGTTATTCTGTGTTTGTCCAGTTCGAGTTGTTTTAGCGAGGAACTCCGTTTCACATGGATTTGTTCCAGAGAAGGGGTAGTCTCTGGGCTACATACCTGTCTCCCCAGCAGGTCCTATTTAAATCACAGGCAAGGTTTAAGTCTTTAGAATGGGTAATTCTGGTGCTGTTTGTTATGTGAATATGCAGGTGGTCCATCAGCCTGGGGTCTGACAATGCCCTGTATGCCAGGCATAGACCTCCCCTCAAAAGCCTGTAGGAAACAGGATCCTTGAGGCGGTCTGCATAGGACATGTTACTTACTCCTGTATTCTTTTAGTAAGGAACCTCTGTGGACGTTCCAGTTGTTGGATATGCCTGGTTAAGTACATACCAAAAGGTGCATTGTATTCAGTGATATGTTTGATGAGTATGTTTGTTATTTGTGTGTATATGGAAAGTTCAACAATGCACTATAAGAGGGCTAAATGCAGAATAAATGCATGCTGTGCACTACAATATCACCTTGCTGATATACACTGCTTTTGTATCTAAAGTGGTGCAGATCAAGTTTACTGCAGGAGAATATAGAGCAAGTCTGCAGTCCTTAATTTTAACTCATTCATAAATAATTATGCAGGTACAATATTGTAAATCTATAAGTCTTACTATCCACTCCCTGTCTGAAAAAAATCAGAAAAGCTTTAACATTATACTCAGTTGACTCATGCAGTTAAAGCTCTGAAGAATTTCAGCCAAAATCTACAAAGCAGATTGATTTTCTTTGTTTTATTCCAACTATAGGGAACATATTATACTGCTGTTGTTATGGCTTCCATCCTTCCTTCCTTCCATGCCAGATGAACAGCTCACTTTGAAGCAGAACATATTAACATCCTGAAAATACTGCCTGTTCTTTACATGTATACACTTTGTATCTCTCCCTTCTGGATGAGGGCTATTCACTTGCAAAGGCCGGTGAGTTTTTTGTTTCATTTTTTTTTTATCAGTCTTTGGCAATCCTAAGTATGGCTTATACAGTTTTCTAAAAAATAAAGAGTGCATTCAAAATAAGTTAACTGACACAGTTATTTACATCACTTTCCATTAAGAATGATACCAGGTAATATCCTTTCAGTCAAATGGAAAAGTGTAACACAGCTGTTCTATCATTCGGTAATGAATGCAGCAGTAGCTAACTATAGTCTAATCGCCGATGGTGGTCCTGGTTGGAGGAGGGAAAAGAATACAATGTTTTGTGATGCCACTGCACCTTCCTTTGAGACAAAAGGACCATTATAGTATGGCATTTAGTATCAGTAATTAATTATTTTTCTTCTTTCGGCTTTTCCCGGTTAGGGGTTGCCACAGCAGATCACCTGTCCGCTAATGATTGGCAGTGGAGTTTTACGGTGTCGAGTTGCCAGCCCGGCGCCCAACTTTCCACAGAAGGCACACACATGCACACACTCACACCTAGGGCCAATTTACAGTGTCCAATCCACTAATGATGCATTGTTATTCATAAACGCATTTATTTAATTGATATAAAACAAACAAAAATTAATTGCAGACATCTTGTCTATTTTTAAAGAGGCATGACTGTACTTTTTTAAAGAGCTGATAGCCTTTTCACAGGCTCCTAATTTACATTATTTATAATGTGACCTTCTTCTCCTCCTTTTCATACATTAATTCATTCCTTCACTCTCCAGTTGTCCATTTAATCCATTGCAAGGTCACAGGGCAGTCGATCCTATCTCAGCATTTAGTGGGTACAGGGAATACATTTCCATCCCAAATAGGGCACCAACTCATCGCGGTATCAGTCATACTAATTTTATCAAATAGTGTACACTAAGTAGTAAGTTAAGAATATCACCTAATTAGAGGAATAAGTTGAACAACATTTTATATTCACTGCTGCTTGAAGAGAATTTGAGTGACCACATTTGGCCAGAATACTTATTTTCAACAGCTGTTTCAATTTATATAAAGGTGTTGTTAAACTTGGGAGAAAGCACCAAGAATGCCTTACCTTTAGATGTATCTCAGGACATTTCCATTAAGTGCTTAGGACTTATACATCAGGTTGTTCTGGAGTTAGTTTTGTTATTGCGCATATTGGCATTTGTTGAATTTATTTACCATTCTATCCTCCACCTTTTCTTCACTTTCTTGTCTCTTTTCTACTTTCCCTTCTTATTTTCTTTTGCAATAATGTAATCATATCTAAAATCCAGCTATTAAGTATTATGCTAGGTACACAAAGTGGAAGAACCTTATTATGAACTCAGGATAGTATCAGTGGGCAGTGATTTCACAAATCTAGACATGGTAAGGCCTTGCTGTGCCTAATTATGATGGCTGCCAAAAAACAATTGCTATAAAATGGAAATCAAAATCCAAACCAATTATACTGGAAGCAGTGAATATAGTAACAGAGATAAAACAACTGGAATTGAGATCTTTAGAAAAGGGTAGGAGCAAATTACATAGGAAAAATGGGAATTGTGGGAACAATGCATACAGGGGAGGAATGAGGCCTAAGAGGCAGCAGGACTTAAATGAGCTATGTAATGTTTGAGTGCGAAAGATTGGGTGGATTGTAAGTGATGTATAATATCTGCAACTGGAAGTGTTTCAGTACGGTTTTGATATAAAATGCTTGTAACTAAGATTGTGTTGGTGTGGTTTATTTTCATTTATATACATGTATGATTGCCTGTGTAGTAAGTGACAGTTTAATGAAGGTGTTTCGTCTTTAAAAAAAAGGAAGAATTGAATAATATTGCTTAGGTTATATGATATATAGCAATATATGTGAAGTACAATGTTTTTTATGTTAATATAGTCTGATTACTTTTATATGAATGTAAATTTGCCTGTCGCAAGTGATAATTCAATAAAGATGTTTGAAAAAAAACAGTGTCCAGTTAAGGCAAGATGTTTTGGTATCTTAATGTCACACCTTAAAATACTCTCCCCAGGATTCACGAAGCCTCCGTGTAAGAGTTATAACTCTTACACGGAGGCTGAGTTAAACAGTGATGTCAGCATGCTCTGCATATTCATGAGAGCATGCTGAATCACACCTGCGTCGAACACGGCCGTGTAAGACAGTAGGCGTGTCTGTAGGCTGAGCCTGCAAGCGGACACGCCCCAGAAGTCTAAAGTGTCCAAAGCACACACCCACAACAGAGTCCACGGAAATGTGAATAAACACAACACAACACATGCCCCTACAGACTATTAAACATAAAAGAAATATCAATGTACAGTTAATATTTTTTAAATTGTAAAGATGTTTAACTGTGAGTGCGCTGCAGGCGCAGGCGTGTTCGTAGCGCAGCTACAGTTAGCAGTCAGCGTGAAAGCAGATAAGAAAACTAGCCACAAGTAATGCC
>NC_056726.1:1413678207-1413710707 GCF_019279795.1 Protopterus annectens
GACATACTGAGAAGACCCCCAGCTAGTGTCAAACAAAAACTGAGTAATCACCGGAGAAACCCTATAGTGTAATCCTCCATGGTGAGATCCGACCACAAAGTGGTCACTTTTGAAGTAACCATCTCCCCTAACCCCCCCCCCCCCAGCTAGTGTCAAACAAAAAAAAACTTCTCCAAAGCTGAATACAGCCTTTTGAGGGAAGATATAAACACCTTTACAGCACCCTCTCCCTCTGTAGGAACTGGGACAAATATCCAAACCTACACCAAAGTACTACTGGAGCATTGTATAGCTGCATGGAATTAGGAATATTTGACAGGACAAAATCATCCTCCTCAAGGAAGAGTAAACCTGTCTGGTGGGCATCTGCAAAAAATAAACTCTATAATAAAAGGAAACAAATTGCTGTCCAGGACCAAGGAGGAGCAGGTGCCTAACTGGAAGCAATCTCTCTTTAGCCTAAACAAGCAAATAAGAGCACTAGTGAAATTTTCCAAAGCAAACTTTGAGTTCAAACTGGCTACAGCTACTAAAGACAATCACAAGACCTTCTTCATATATGTCCGCAGTCAGAAAGGAAGCACTCAGATTTGCTCAGAACTTGTGGTTAAGGACATCACATACACAGATACTGTAGATATAGCCAACCTGCTGGCAGACAAGTTCAGCAAAATCTTCACCCCTCTGCCCCCCATCAGTAAATCAGGACATCCCCAGCACCTGCCACCCTCCTCTTATGTCTAGGGAACAGGTCATCACTGCTCTCTCAAAGGCAAAAAATACAAATGCCATGGTACCTGATAACACCTCAGGATGCATCCTACATGAACTCAGGCAGGAACTTGCAGCACCATTAGGCACCCTATTCAATCAAAGCCTGAGTACCAGCTTCATCCCAGCTGAGTGGAGGACAGCTACTGCCATTTCTTTGCACAAAGGTGGAGCATCCACCGATCCAGGAAGTTATAGACCCATCAGCCTAACTAGCCATATCTGCAAGGCCATGGAATGGAATATCATGGATCTCATTAACAAGGATATTGGCAACCTATGAACATTCGATCCCACACAGTTTGGTTTCTCAAGGTGAGTCATGCCTTTTAAACTTGGTCGACTTCTTTAAGACAGTCACCAAAGCCATGGGCAAGGGGAAGACAGTGCACACTGCCTACCTTGACCAGGCAAAAGCCTTCAATAATATTGCTCACTTATTCATAATAGATAAACTCTCTCAACTAAGCATCAAACCATGTTACCAGATGGGTAGCAGACTGGATCACTGTTAGAACCCACCTAGTCAAAACAGGGGAAGCCACCTCAAGCAGTAGACCCATAATGAGCGATGTACCCCAGGGATAGGTCTTGGGGCCTCTGTTGTTTGGGATATACTTTTCAGAGGTGCAGGCCAAAACCAGTGGGTTATGGCTGACCAAGTTTGCAGATGACTGCAAGCTGGGCACTGTCATCAATTCCCCTAGTGATATGGACATCCTCCAAGAGGTTCTCACCCAGAGAAATAACTGGTGCCAGAAACATGGCCTCTGACTGAATGCCAAAAAATGCATCATCATCCCCTTTGAGGAGAATGACATCCCCAGAAATGATCACATTGATAAAAATGCCCTAATCATGCAATCAGTCATGAGGGACTTGGGCACCCAGGTTGACAGCAACCTGACTTTTGACCACCATGTTGCCTCCATTGTACAGAAGGCTTTCTACATGGCCCACCTCATTTGGGAAGGGTATCTCATCCAGGGGCAAGGAGGTCATAATATCCCTGTATTCTTCCCTTATAAGACCCATTATTGAATACAACGACCTTTTCGGCATGTACCTCAGAAAGCACATGCAGCAGCTGTAGAGACCACAGAGGTTCCTCATCAGGAGTATCTAGGACCTCAAACATCTGCCCTACACAGATAGGCTAAAAGCCCTCTCCCTCTACTCAGTGTCATACAGACTTCTCAGAGGTGACCTATGTCTGGCATACAAAGCAGTCTCAGACACCACCTTGATGGGACTGCTGCATATCCACATTTCGAGCTCCACTTGAGTAACCGACACGGACAACCTCAAAGTGGTCTGTGACATCTATAGGACTTGTTGATGGGACAGATTTGTGTCCCAGAGACCCCCCTTCTGTGGAATAGACTCCCTCTCCACGTCAAGCAGAATACCTAATTATCCCTTTTTAAGAACAACCTGGATAACTGGATGGGGAACAGAAAATATACCCCTGGGATTCCAACTGTGTCCCTGTTGGACAGGGGTATTGGGTGCTGACTTGTCAGAACATGGGCTAAATTCTTGGCTAGGCTTGTAAGGGCCTCAGGACCAATAGCCTAGTAACTTCCTGTGATCCTATGAATACAATTATTTATCTCAATACAGTCAATATGCTAATATGCAGTATTAGATACATACCATAGCATTAACAATAACAATTTGATTGGCAAACTCTAGAAGTGTGCAAGAACATGGCATCATAACATACAACAGGTATAACGCAGACAAGGGCATCTGCATTACATCCATATGAAATATGGATACACAAACTAATATGTTATGTAGTATAAATACTGTAGTCACATACAAGAAATCAATTTTGGTAAAGAAAGGAAAATTCAACAGTGGTGAGAGATACAGTGTTTCTGTTCTTTAAATTGCTTTAGCTGAGGTGAAAAAATTAGAACATGTTAAAGCAGAAAAATTATGTTAAGCTAGTTGCAGTAAAGTAATGTGCCTGTGATTGATGGTTCACAAGATATGAGACAGGAAAGAATCAGTACAATGAAATGATAAGTTTTCCTTAGGGGAAAAAAGTGAGAATGATTGAATTAAGTAGTATGCAAAATGAGAGAGATAAGCCCTGGGATTCAATAAACACTGTGTAGGCAATTCATATTAATGAGGCATGGCATGTCTAAGCTAGGGTTTGTGGCTTGCAACAGTGTTGCTGGCTGTGAAACCTTGTAAGCGAATGTGGATAGTAATACCATGTAAAGCACAGCACCTACAGCCTATGGATTTGTGTGGAATGCCACAATGATCACAGGGCTTCACAAATAGCTTCATAAATAGCTGTCATTCTGTAAGTGTAACAAATCTGCACAAAGGCCAACATAATGAGGGGAGAAATAACCAGAAAAAGGGAAATATTTCACTTTGATATCACATATGAATGTGTTAGAATGGAACACTCACAGCCTTTTAGAGCAAGAAATCTGAGCAAAGCCATAAAAAATGAGAGGGCAAAGTCCCAGAAATATGGCCAGATCTTTAATATTGCACTTCTAAACATAGGAAGTTGATAGAATAAATAGGTTGCACATTAACATGAACTTTCTGAAGAGCAGGAAGTTTGAAACTTAAACGTCAGTCATCATTTTCTGACTTCACTCTGCAATGACATGCCAATGATTTGCCAGAAAAAAATATTATGAGGAAAAGATCACAAATATGAGACAAACACTGGACATTCTGCACAGATCATGAGAGTTGAGATGTATGCACTCAAATGTATGTAATACTGAGTCACATCAGAGATCATCCCAGTGATATGGCAGAATACCATGATAGTTGATAGGGAAAATATTTGGACATCCTCAAAATGTCTGGACAGTTACGAGGTATGAATGTGAAGTATATGGTCAGTGTACCTACAGTGCAGAGTATTCTGATATCGCATTCCTGGTGTTCCGTACTGAAGCTGTGTTAATGATCTGTAACAGGGCATAGATTGCCATGTAAAATGATCACTCAGGGGGAAATATGTGTATTGAATAGGGGTACACAAATGACTTGCAGGACTGAACACAGGGAAAGAGGACAGGTGAAACTCCATCATGTACAGCAGAGGAGGCATGTCAATGGAAGATGTTTGTAGCAACAACAACACACACATATCTATATGGTACAGTACTGACTGTACATTGTAAATGTGTTGTCTGTGACTGCACACAAGGTGACATAACAATGTGGAGGATGTCTGTGTGCGATAAGCATCCCTACATGAATAATGGTGAGAACATATATCAGGTATTATGGCCTCTGATGTGTATGTCCTTTACATACCCGGTACTTGTGTTACATCCAAGGGGGTAGTCAACACTGTGGTCACATTCTGGTGGATGTACCACTTACCATCTACCCGAGGACATGGGTCACATACCTATTGGTCTGATTATAGGGTGTGATGTCCACATTATAATTAAGGGGTGTGTTTGTTTCTTGATTCAAAAACCAAAGAGCAGGACCAAGAACAAGTTGACGGGCAAGAAGCTTACACCACAAATTTCGAATATATCCACAAACTGGTCTTTATTGTAAAAAACACCACACAGAAATCACAAGCGCTTTTGGCTAGATGCGTTATGTTTTTTCTTTATCGTTACCCTGAACCATTCTAAATTCAGCTTAAATATAGCTTAAATAATTAAATTGAACAATCATGATCCAATTAAAACTAATTAAGAGCTGATTGAATACCATTCATTTAGGAACCTGCCTAAACAAAAAAAAAAAAAAAAAAAAAAAAATAAATATATTATATTATATACTACATAGTACAATTAAAACTGTTTTGTTCATCAGTTGTTGTAATAAATATAAATAAAATAATAATGTGTTAATATATATGTGCTATACACATCACATTTTTTTTGGGCTGAAAACACATTTTTGCTCATTTACATTTTCCAAACTTTACAAAGTTGCATGCTTGCTTGTAAAGTCCACAAAATGAATGAACCTGTCAACAATGAAGGAATAAGTAAATAAACAATGAAAAACAGAAAAAAACAGAGAAAAAAATAGAAAAGAAACAAGAATATAGAAATAGTGAAAGAAAGAATGTACCTGAAGAGAAACCCCAGTTGCCTGTGTAACGCCCCTCCTTACATCTTAAAGATATATGTATAGGCTATGCTGCCAGGACTGGATGCTGCTTATAATCCACTGATGGACTATTAATATAATCTTTACCTTCTTAATGATACTTAACTCCCAGTTTTTAAGTTTGCATTTAATTTAAGCCCCATAAGTTGTTCCCTATATTCTAGGTCTCCACCCCACCTCTACCTCAAGAATCAACATGAATTGGAAAAGCTTCTTGGCCGTCAACTGTTTCTTGATTCAACAAATCCCTCCATGTTTCTTGTCAATACAAGTGTTGTCATGGCTATAGCAGCAGTTTTTGGTCTGTGTGGATACTGTCTGTATTATACTAATACCACATTTGGAGTCAATAATTGCCAATAGTCTATAGTCCTTCAGGCAGCTGTTTGGCACAGCATGTGTATGTCATCTGTGATTTCCATCACTTAACTAATGGGCAGGAAATGGCCTATCAGGCACCCCTTATGTACTGACTTGATCACTGGACCTGAGATATATGTCACGTCACACATTTCAACTTAGTGAAATGCATATGTCATACACTGGTCTACCCATTTAGTAATATAGCTGTTTATGGCCACATATGGCAGTGCTGATTAAATATCTCAGTGTGGATTTATGTCAAATGCCTTGACCTTTTCAAGTTCCACAAGATGATACTGTTGTCATCATGCATGCCATTGATGACTTCTCTGATGACCTCTAGAAGATGTAACAAACCTTATGTAGCATTAATAGCTCACAGAGATCTGTTGCACACACCAGGAATGTTACTAGTGCATATGTAGAAGAGGTCCATGATGACATGTTGGTGTACCTCACAGTCAGGGAGAGTCAGGATGTCTCTATAAATGTATGAATGTATGAGGTGTTGTTCCCCCAACACAGGTGGATGCATGTTGATGTACACCCTTGTATGGGAACATAGGCTGTGTGGGGGTACATTGAATTGTGTATTCAACCATATCAGGAAGGTGTATGTACTGAGTCATGCCATAGGTGATCTGTGATGTTTTCACAGCCCATTAATTTCATGTGATAGGCCTGAATGAAGGTAAGGCTGTGCATACTACCTACTGTGATCTGGCCTAGGGTTTTGCCACAATCACACATGCAGGTATCATTGGGAAAATCTCCAAGTTGGGGATTAAACCTTAGGTCAGTTGATGGGTAACCAGTTGGCTCACTGACAGAACACATCATGTGAAAGTTGGTTAATCAGCCTGTACCAGAAGAGCTGTCATCATTCACAAACTCGGGATCTGTGCTTGGCCCTTCACTGTTTGAACTGTATTTCTCAACAGTTCCGGCTAAAGTATATTGCGTTTGGCCTTCCATGTTTGCTGAATCTTGCATATTGTGTTCAATCACTGAGTCCGCCAATGGTGATAACATAGTACAGGAGGAACAAGTAAATTCAAAAAAGTAGGCAGTTACCAAAACTAGTAAAAAAGAAAAAATGCCACCAGCCACAAACAAACTCCTTCCTTTAGATGTAAAGACCAGATAATCCACGACGAAACCAACAGTTTGGTTAACGCTTTTATTCACCACACATAAAAAACGCGTTTTCGTCCTAACCAAAGGACTTCATCAGACAAATACAATAAAATCCATTCAACTTTACTTCCCATAACTACTAATTTAATTTGGAAACCAATGATTTCCTAATTATAAAATTCAAATGAACAAATCACATTGTCTTATTCTTACATATTAATATCTTCCTTTTAAAGTGTCATGTGCTTTACTCAGTATTGACCTACATACAATTCAGGTTTCCCTCTAAATATATGATTACAATGAAATAAATAAACAAATAAATAATTAATTTAAGAACCTCCATACTAAAAAATTATTTGTTAAAAAGTTAAAAATTTGGAATTGATGTTGTGTTTCCAAAAACATTGAAACCAATACATTCAAATGTTTGTTTTATCAAATTCTTCTTAACTTATCTTGTGTATGTGTATGCTTTCCCCCTCTAGTGTCCATATTTAATAATTACATGGAATTTTAATCAAATGTTATTAGCTCTTAATTTTAAAAGTGAAGAAATGGATATAAACTCATTCATGCCAGGCCTCGTGCTGGCGTCGAGGTTAATCTGCCACCAAAGTTCTTTACTTTCTAGAATTTCTTCCCATAAACCACCTCTTATGTCAGGTTTAATTTGATCTAAGACAAAGAATACATATTTAAATTCAGAACAATTGATGGAATGTTTATAAAGTGCATTTGTACATTTCCCTTTTTTAATATCATATGTATGTTCATATATCCTTCTTTTTAAATGTCTCTCTGTCTTCCCCACATAAAAAGATTGACATTTCTGACATAGAACAAGATATATAACTCCTTTACTGTCACAGTTGTAATAATTATTACTATTTAACCATCTCTTTCTGCTCTCAATGTATACTTCCCCTTTATTAATAATATATGGGCACTGCGGACACCTACCACACTTGAATGTTCCTATTTTGTTACCATCTCCATGTTGTTTGATATTTATTTTCCTTTCTAATATATTCTTTATATTCCTTGAATTTTTGTAAACTATTTTTGGTTGCATATTTACAACTTTTTAATAGTACAGGAGGAGCTAACAAACACAACATAATAGTGACAAAGGCCCACAATGTACAAATAAATGCAAGAAGGTGTGTTTGTAATGTTGTCCATCTGAAAAGTTGAGTTCCATGTTAATCACACCATTGACAACAGTCCTACTATGCAGAATCCCAGTGATGCAAGTACTAGGAACACATGCAGATAACAATCTGAACTTTGACCACCAAGTGTCCACACTGCAATTAAAAGCCAATGTTCTGCACATCATAAGTTATACCATCATACTGAGATCTTAGGATCGTATGACAGTACTGTAGTCAATCCTTATTACAACACTAATACATTATAATGCTGTTTTTGACATGTGCCTCAGCAGACACATGTAGCAGCTGGAGAGACCACGGGCCTTCTCAGCAAGATAACACAGGGGCTACAAGCCATGCCATGATGTATGAAGATAGATTAAAAGCCATGTCACTGTAATCTTTATGGTACAGGCTGAGGTGACTTCTGCCTGGCCGCCAGGCCAATCTTTGACTTTGCCTTTGTGAGAATACTGCATATCCAAAAGTGTTGTATAGCGATGGCATTGCCAGTGTCTGTTGAGGAGAATATACCAGCGTCCCACATGCTGGTGTAAAATGCTCTCTGTCATGTCAAGCAGCAGCTCTCTCTCTCTCTCACACACACACACACACACACACACACACACACACACACACACACACACACACACACACACACACTTGACTGCAGTAAGAATAGAATGCCTACCTATCTAATTATACATACTATAGAACACAGTACTCAATAGAAGTGCCACAGCTCAACTCCAGCTTGGAGTTCTTTAGCCAACAATTTATAGCTGATGACATCAGCAGTGTCTGTTGAGAAGAAGAAAACAAGAAAACAGTGCCCAGCATGCAGGTGTAAACTGCTCTCTGTAATGTCAAGCAGCAACTCACACACACACACACACACACACACACACACACACACACACACACACACACACACACACACACACACACACACACACACACACACAAAACAGTTAACTGCAGTGAGAATAGAACCCCTACCTAGCTAATTACACAGACTATAGTACTCTACATAAAGGCCGCAGTTCAAGTCCGACTTGGAGTGTGTCATAGGTTCATAGGTGTTTACTAGGCTAAACACCACAAGTGCTTTTTATAAGCCTAGTCATGCATCCCAAATCTCTGCCAAGTTCTGATACCCTTAATAAGTGTAAGCATGGGCTTGGGAGAAGAACCATTTACAGGATACCAATGTCCATTAAAGACATAGGTACCAATCCAATGATGAATTTCTGGTTTCCCATCCAATTGTCCAAGTTGCACTTGAATTGGGTTAGGGAGGAACTCTGCTTCACATGGATAGGGAACCTGTTCCATAGACAGAGTAGTTTCTGGTATACATACCTATCTCTCCAGCAGGTCCAATTTATATCACAGGCAAGGCTTAAGTCTTTAGAATGGATAATTCTTGTGCTATTTGTTTTGTGGATATGCAGGAGGTCCATCAGAGTGGGGTCTAACAATGCCCTGTAGGCCAGGCATGGATCTCCCCTCAAAATCCTGTAAGAGACAGAATAGAAGGATAGGGCCTTCAGGCAGTCTATATAGGACATATTATGCATTATTTTAATGTGGAACCTCTGTGGACATTCTATTTGTTGGATATACCTGGTTAGCTACATACCAAAGGGGGCATTGTACTCAATGATAACTCTAATGAATGCCGAATAAAGTGGAACAATGACTTCCTTGGAATTAGATGCCATACCTTTGTTTATAAGTTGAGCAACATTGAATGATTTCCTCACTACTGTAGGCACGTGATGCTCAAAGAGTAGATTACTATCTATGTGTGTCCCCAAGTCCCTGACTACTGGGTCAACTCTAAGAAGTATGTTATCAATATGATAGCTACCAGGGATGTATGACTTCTCAAAGGATACTATTATGCATTTCTTGGCACTTAGTTTTAGTTCATGGGTCTGGCACCAGTTGTTTGCTTGTGTCAACTCTTCCTGGAGAACATTTGTATCAGTGTGAGATTCAGTGACAGCTCTTAATTTGCCATCATCTGCAAATTTAGCAGCCAGAGACCACTGACATTGGCCTTGACTTCTGAGACGTAACTGCCAAAAAGGAGTGGTCAAAGGACTGATCCCTGAGGGACTCCACTTGTGACTGGCCTCTCTGTAGAGGTGGACTCACCAATTCTAACTTCCAGGGTCCAGTCTGTGAGCCAGTTGGCTATCCACTGGGTGACATACAGGTTTGTACCTTAGCACTTGAGTTTGTCATCAATGCCCGAGTGGGGTATTGTGCAGATGCCTTGGCCAGGTCAAGGTAGGCCATGTGAACAATTGTATTAAACAAGACTTTATAGCTGATGACATCAGCAGTGTCTGTTGAGGAGAAGATAACAGTGTCTCACATGCTGGTGTAAAATGCTTTCTGTAATGACAAGCAATAGCTCACGCATGCACACACACGCACACACACACACACACACACACACACACACACACACACACACACACACACACACACACACACACAGTTGACTGCAGTGAGGACATAACTCCTACTTATCAAAGTACACAGACAACAGGCCACAGTACTTAATGCAGGCACCACAGCACAAGTCTGATTTATACAGGAGTGCAGGTAAACTTATGGTAGATATCATCAGCAGGCCATGTGGGAGAAAAGAGGTTGGGAGACCTGTATGAAATAGATGTGTAGGCATGTTCAAGTATCAAAATACTGTCATTGCATGACATTGGAGCAGTAATTGTGGAATACACACTTCTACTCTCTTCTCTAGACACACACACACCAAGATGACAAAAGTGAGAACATAACCCCTACTTATGTGAGCACACAGACTACAGAACACAGCACTTAAAGGAACACTCCACCGTCTCATACAGTTTAACGCAATTCTTAGGTTTCTTTTCTCCCTTCAATATGGTTCCAGCATTGTGTATGTACCAGAAACCTGCTTGTAGTTTTTTAAACTTTTATTTCCTTGCATTGGAGTCAAAGGAAGGGAAAGCCCACCTACTTTTTTTTTAAACTCAACTTCTCACATACTTTGTAGAGAAATTTGTCTCCACCTGCATGACATATCATAGACACAGTTAAATCTGTAGTTTACCCTGTCATGTACTGCTGTCGATCTTAGATTGGCAATTAATCTTGCTAATGTCAGGAACACAGCAGCTGATATAAAAAAAGACAGAAAGCTGTGAACTTGTTTCCACTGTTTTTATTGCAGAGGGGAGGAGAACTTAACACTCCCCTTTCATAGCAAAACAAAGCAATTAGATCAGTCAGGGGTTTAAAGGAAATTGTCAACTCTTCCGACACATTTACATAAGCAGCAACACAGTACTGAAATTCTAAGCTTTAAATGTTACTTATAATAGTTTGTGTTAAGATAACTTGAGTGGTAGCAAATATTTCTATGCCCTTTAGAAAAAAGTCAGGAAATCCAGGCCAGAACTGTAGAAATTGAGTCAGGTGGCAACCCTATCAACTAGGTGCACTGATACTGTTCATAAAAAAGGTATTTTATGCTTTGTGTGACATCCTGCCAGAGGGGATGCATATCTGGTACATGCAGATCCATTGTAAGAGATTCCCACTGACTTTGAGTCAGTCCTTGCATTGTCAGAGAGCCACCATAATATACAGCTGAATTTACTTTAACATACATTTACTATGAACCTTTGCATTAAGAACACTAAGAAAAGGAAATCGGAAGTACTTAACTGTGTTTAAATGCATACACACACATTTTTGTACATATGTCCTTTATATACATACACATATACAGAAACGCATAGTTACATACACACTGTGTGTGTGTGTGTGTGTGTGTGTGTGTGTGTGTGTGTGTGTGTGTGTGTGTGTGTGTGTGTGTGTGTGTGTGTGTGTAATATGTGTTCATACAATTAATTTATAATAAACATGGTATAGTTAAGCATTATTAATGTATAAATTCTAGCAAATGTTGCTCAGTGATTTACTTGGTCACACATTGGCTATGTGTCCCACATGCAATCTTGGTCAATGTCTTTTTGTCAGTATTTCTTTATTTGTATTGATAAGTGCATTTAATAACTATTATCTTTGCCAGTGTAGCTTATGTTGTGGTTGAAAAGGATCCTGGAACCAGTTCACTTTCCTGGTTACCAAAGTATAAATAAATATGAAATAGAAAAAAAGAGGGGGAACATGATAGAAATAATTGAGGAACTAGTAAAGAACATCTTAAGTCTGCATCATTCATGAGAGAGAAAAATCCTCCTACTGAAGGCATTGGGAAGTAGCAGACTAAGTTTAGAGTCCCACTACTTGTCACTTGTAAATGTACAGCAAGGAATCATTTACTGCAGTTAGAGTTTTCACACCTCAGCATGAGAGTATGGGGAGGGTTTATCAAGTTTGTTAGGACTACAAAAGACTCCTCTTACAAGAAACTGTTTTTTATATGCTTTCTTTTGCTGCAAGTAGCTAACAGCTATTTATAGCATAGAACAAGCTCTGTCAGAGAGATAAATGAGGCTCAGTCAGGTAAACAGAGAAGCAGCTCTTTTACAGAAGGTGTGTTTAGATGACAGTGCTTCACAGTCCTGCCATTATATTTTAATGGCATGACAAAACAGCACCACTTCCTTATGTCTGGCATGAGTCATATAAAGAGGACATGAAATGTATTCTGAGAAGAAGGAAGGAAAGCAAGAAAATAAGATCACGTTACCAAGGCAGGCCCCTTCGTCTGCCATTTTGAGAGTAACACATTAAAATAGTAAAAGAAGCACTTGGAGTGATTTTGAGGCATTAAAATAGCTCAAAAACAATGATACAATGAAAAAAAAATGTTTTTGAGTTCTAAGATGGATGGCAAAAGTCTGACTTATACAGGAGGTCAAGTGACATTAAGTACATGACATCAGCAAACCATGTGGGAGACAAGAGGTTGGGGGGCCTTTATAACATGGATGTGTAGGCACATGCAAGTATCAAAATACTATCATTGCATTGGAGCAGTAACTGTAGGATACACACTTCTTTTCTGCTGTCTAGACACACACGCACACATGCACACATGTACACACACAAACACTCACACACACACCAAGTTGACTGCAGTGAGAACAGAACCCCTACCTAAATACACAGACAACAAAACACTGTACTTAATGCAAGAGCCAAGTCTGATTTATACAGGAGTGCAGGTGAGTTTTGTAGTAGATGACATCAGCAGGCCTTGTGGGGGGACAACAGGTTAGGAGGCCTGCATAGGCACATAGCTCCATAAGTTCATATGAGGCTACTAGCCTAATAGCAATAGGGTGCTTAGAAGCCTAGCTGTGTAACAAAACAAGTACCCTTATTGAGTACAGTTGGATGGTCATTTTTAGCAGAGCAAGTTTGTGAGTAGCACCAACTGGCACAGTCCATGAGGGACATAGCTGCCAGCCAAGAGGTGACTTTACATTCACCCAAACAGTAGTCAGGGTTGCACTTAAACAAGGTCATTGAGAAGCATTGCTTTGCATGCAATAGGAGCCTATTACAGAGAATATGTGGGATATATCTGTCTTCCAGCATGTTCTGTTATGTCACAGGCTAGGCTGAGAACCCTGGGCCAAATTATTCTTATCCCATTTGAATTGCAGATGTCCATCTGAGACTGCACTGCAGGGCAGCCATAGGTCACCTCTCAGCAGCCTGCATGATACCAAGTACTGTTGCAGGTATGTCAGTCTTTCCATGTATGTCATGTTTGGAAGCCTAGCAGTCTCCCAGGCACAATTTTGTGTTCTCTCCAATTGTTGCAGGTGTCTGGTGATGTACAGACAGATGTGAGCATTGTACTCCATTACTGGTGTGATAAGAGTAGAGTACAGCAGAGGTTTGACTACCCTAGTCTTGGATGTGATGTCCATATGTATGATGCGCACAATGGGTTATGTGCATATCACCACTATGGGCACATAGCGATGAAAGTGTAGCTTGCTGTTAACATGTGTTCCCAAGTTTCATAACACTGTGTTTGAGCTTCTTGGGATTCTATATATATCATAATTAACAGGGGTACTTCACTGACAAGATGACAGAGTCATTGTATGCTTTAAATTTCAGTCCATGAGTTTGGCACCAGTCATCACTCTGTGTCAGGCCGTACGGTAATATGTTACCATCACTGGGGGATGCTATATGAGTGTGTTCAGTTAACGTTTTTCTGCAAACTTAGTAAGTCACGGGCCAATTACTGTTTCCTTTGCTTCAGGGAAGTATTTTCCAAACAGTTGAGGGCTTAGCACAGATTGCTGTCATACAGCACTGGTGAATGGGCTAGTGGTGGGGGTGCAATCCCCAACTTTGAGAGTGTCTGCTCTGTCATTGGGGTAGTTTTTAAATACATCTAGCACTGTATGGCCTAATTTCCATAACTCCCATTACCTAACTACACCCAAAAGACAGATACCTACTCTGTACCACTGATATTAACTTGTAATGAAGGTGAATATAACCAGTCTCAACTTGTCAGCTCAACAGGCAGAGGCAAAGTCAAAATATAAGGGACAATGAGCCAAAATCAGGGGTAGAGTTTAAATACTGCTCTTATATGCTTTGAGAACTAGAACCATAACAAGGTTTGCATTAGTATGTATTTTCTAAAGAAAATTAAGTCTAAAACTCAAATACTTGTGATTATTCAGTGACTATAATCCTAAACAGTTTGGGGTGTTGATGGAGAAGTATAGAGAAAGTCAGAAGGAATTGCATTGTGTCTTTGTGGACTTAGAGAAAGCATATGACAGGGTGCCTAGAGAGGAGTTGTGGTATTGTATGAAGAAGTTGGGAGTGGCAGAAAAGTATGTAAGAGTGGTATAGGATATGGACGAGGGCAGTGTGACAGTGGTGAGGTCTGCAGTAGGAGTGACAGATGCATTTAAGGTGGAGATGGGATTACATCAAGGATCAGGTCTGAGCCCTTTCTTATTTGTAATGGTGATGGACAGGTTGACAGATGAGATCAGACAGGAGTCCCCGTGGACTATGATGCTTGCGGATGACATTGTGATTTGTAGTGAGAGTAGGGAACAGGCAGATGAGACCCTGGAGAGGTGGAGATATGCTCTAGAGAGGAGAGGAATGAAGGTCAGCAGGACTAAGACAGAATGAATGTGTGTAAATGAGAGGGAGGACAGAGGAATGGTGAGGATGCAGGGAGTAGAGGTGGTGAAGGTGGTTGAGTTTAAATATTTGGAATCAACAGTACAGGGTAATGGTGAGTGTGGAACAGAGGTGAAGAAGATAGTTCAGGCAGGGTGGATTGGGTGGAAAAGAGTGTCAGAGTGACTTGTGACAGACGGGTACCATTAACAGTGAAAGGGAAGGTCAAACAGATGGTAGTGAGACCAGCTATGTTATATGGGTTGGACACTGTAGCAATGATGAAAAGACAGGAGTCAGCACTGGAGATGGCAGAGTTAAAGATGTTAAGATTTACATTGGGTGTGACGAGGATGGACAGGATTAGAAATGAGAGGGTCAGCTCAGGTTTAACATCTGCTGAGGATGGTTGCTGGGTATATTTGGAGAAGGATGCTAAGGATGGAGCTGCTAGGTAAGAGGAAAAGAGGAAGGCCAAAGATAAGGTTTATGGATGTGGTGAGAGAGGACATGCAGAGGGTTGGTCTGACAGAGCAAGATGCAGAGGGCAGAAAGAAATTGAAACAGATGATACTCTGTGGTGACTGCTAACAGGAGCGGTCGAAAGAAAAAGAAGAAGTTTGTCAGAAAACCATAAATATGAGACAAAAATCAGGAACATTCTCTTATATCAGGGACAATTGAAAGCTATAAGCCACTGATATGTATGTCAATTTTATTTTCCTGCACAAATGGATGTCCTCTCATCCACAGAAAGCCAAATCAAAAACTATTTCATTTTCATTTGTTTTTCACAGCGAGATTACCTCCTTCTCCCCCCATCATGGAAGCAATGGCCACAATAATCTATTATGATATTATCATATACTGTTATTCTTAACATCAACTCCCAATTGTAAAAAAATATTTAAAAAATGAATAAACAATTCTCTGCACAGCTCGCATCCTTTAGACTTGACAATGTGAAACAATTCCTTTCGCAATGGGAACAATAGATAAAATGTAGAACATTTCCAAAAACCTCAGCTAAAATGCTGTCTGCATATTCAAAATATATACCTACTGCTTAAAAAAAAGACTTGGCATGTATACTGTCTTGAGTTCATTGACAGCAACTCTGTATATTCAAAATACATGCCATAAAAAAAAAAAAAAAAAAAAAAAAAAGACTCAGCCTGTATATTGTCTGAAATTTACATTAAAAAATGTCAGTTCAGTGGTAACAAAACCTCCTAAACTTCAGCCAATTGATAGTATGTACTATCACACAATGGACCAAACAGAGAGCTCTCACAGATTTTAGGTCCAGTCTGAAAACATGGCAGTAGAAAAAAAATGTCAGTTTATTCTGAAGCTTGAGCCTGGTTCAAGCCTACTCTGGCTTGCCCATTTTTAGTTTTAACTAGTTTAATTTTCTGTGGACTAGGCAGTGGTATGTTTTATTGTTATAGTCTGCTGCAGATATGGACACTTTATTCTAATCCTGCTCAAGTTTGGACATTTATGAGACTGGAATGGTTAGTGTAGACTGGGATGGCATAGAGGAGAGGAAAGATGGCAGTAAGAGAGTAGAGGCTAGACATCTTCTGGTTATGTCAGACAGGTAGGCTTTTACCCTGTATAATGTTCCTAGCTTTTGATGAGGTTTTTTTTAACCATATGTGATACATGGAGATCAAGGTAGCCTAAAAATAACCACCTCCCAAATGATGCAAAAAGCAATCAAACTTTGGAAACATTAAAAAAACGAAATAATTCATACATAAAGAAGCCAAGTGCATTTGTTTCCGAGATGATAGTTAAAATAAGTAGAAAATCTTCATACATCACTGTACTGCTTTGTAAATATTTTTGCTGCTTAAAATGTCTTTGGGTCTTTGACTGGGTCTACTTTAAACAAAAGCGGAATCCGTCGAATACGAATCTGTCGACACATAAACAGAGAAATGTGGAAACGTCGAACACACTAAATAGCAAAATTGGAAATGTCGAATTGTCATACTTGGCCCATCTGCGGTATAGCTCCATAAGGTAAGTGTGCGATAGTTACGGACCTTAGGGTTATGGTGCGGGTTAAGGTAAGTGCATAGATAGGTAATGTATGTAAGGTTTAGTGTAGGGTTTTGTTAAGTGCATGTGTGTGGAATATTTACTTTGTGTGGGTATAGTTCTGTAGGGTAAGCGTGCGGTAGTTACAGACCTTAGGGTTAGGGAGGGGTTAAGGGTAGTGCATAGACAGTTGTGTATGTGGGGTTTAGTGTAGGGTTACAAGTGGGGTTTTGGTGCTTTAATTTAGGGTTAGTAGTAGGGTTTTGGTTAGTGTATGTATGTGTTTTTTGTTGTGTTTGCGTAGGTAGTATGTTACAGACAGTGGGGTTGGCCGACTATTGCGGTTTTGATGTTTAAATTTTGCAGTTTTGCGTGTTCAACGTTATCACGTTTTACTGTTTATGTGTCGACGGATTCATATTCGATGGATTCCGCTTTCGTTTAATTAAAGTAGACCCGTTTCACTGACTTGTAGATTTTGTATTTATCAAACTATAGTGTAACCTGTGTTCACACTTTTCTTTATCTCTCTTTCTATATATATTTACATTTATAGAGAGAGAGAGACAGAGAGAGTAAGGGAGAGATACAGATATATCAGTTTTAACAAGGTTTCCTTTATTACTCTTATATGTAAATACAAAGCGAACTGGACGACCAGGATATATTAAAATTTTATTGAGCACTTTAGTCAATTTTTAACTATGACTTCTTCAGAATAAAATCAAGTTACACACTGAGTCTTATATAACCAGTGCAATAAATCAATTAAAAAAACTGTAAAAAGTACATCCACTTTTAAAGGCACAGGCTCCCTTAATGCATTTTACTAGAAAGACATGTAAATTTTGACCATAGGTGTTATATCTCTTTATAACTATATTTTCATAACCAAGAACAAATAAAATCAATAATATTCTTGTCATGGTTGTAAAAAACATGGAATATTTAAATGCCGAAGTCTGCTTTTAATTTAAAAAAACTGCTAAGTGAAACCATATCATTGACCCTCAATTGCCATAATAGTTCTTTATACTCCAGTAAATGGTCACTAGGGCCACCCCTTTCGTCTATGATGATCTGTTCAAGAGCTATAAACTTAAAATAGCGACCTGGGTGAAGGTTGATATGTTTGACTAATGCATTTGTAATGTTACATTTATCTATATCATAAATATGTTGATAAATGCAGGTTCTCAAAGCATTTTTGGGTTTTCCAATATAGAAGCACATACAAGTCTGACAAATTCTGGCATAAATTACTTTTTTACTACTACAATTGTATTTCTGAAATAATCTAACCCATCCATAACTTTTGAGTAAAACCCTGTCTCCCTCTAATATCTGCTTTTATATGTAGGTATATTTCCTTTACTAATATTGCAATGCATTATCTTCTTCTTTGTATCATTCATTCTCACTATTGCAATGCTCTGCACCAGTATCATGAAGAAAAATAGTCAGTAAGTCACCTATCATGTAAACAAACTATAAATAAATAAAGAAATACATAAATAAATTAGAATAGTTTTCATTATTAGTAAAGACATCAGTAAATGAGTATGTGATCACCTAAAACCATACAGAATTTCCAGTGGGAACAATTTGCATGCTGTGAGGCTTTTTGTTTTTCCTCCAACATGTAACATCCTCACAGGTGAAGTCCAAACCATTACTGGTATTCACAAACTTTAATCCACCCACGTAAAACACAGTATACTCATAAACGCATACACTGTATTAAATAGCGTTTTCATCAAAATTCCATAGAGTTCATGCAAAACTGGAAAAAATAAAACCTTTATATATCATCCTCTATTTCCTAGTACTAATTGACAAGCACATCTTAAAGAGACAGTGATTCAAAAATGTATAATATATAACTATGTACTTAACATAGAACACAATAGCGTAAAATAAATGTAAGGAAACTTGCTTAACTAAATAAACCCTGTTACAATAAATTAAACACATTTCACTACCAAGAGCAATATATATTTTAAAAATAGTACTAAAAGAATAAAAAAAAAACTCAGATATGAATGTGTAATCAAAATTAAGCTAATAAAATAAAGCTGATAAAATTAAGCTAATAAAATGAAACAAATTTGGCTCCCTCTTGTGCTAGTCTAAAATTCTTTTCACTGAAGGCTGTAAAAATGTATATAAAAATGAGAGCTGTTAAGTTATAACAAACATATATACAAGGAATCATACAGATATTCGAGAAATACAGATTTCTGAGAAATAGAGGATGATACATAAAGTTTTTTTTTTTTCAGTTCTGCATCTGATGAATTCTATGGAATTTTGACGAAAATGCTATTTAATACAGTGTATGCATTTATGAGTGCACCGTGTCTTACGTGGCTGTTTGTGAATACCAGTGCTGGCTTGGACTTTCCCTCGGAACTTTTGATGCTGATTCTTAGTTGTTTTTGGTACCTGGTATAACCTTCATTTTTTGGATCCTCACAGATGGTTATTTTAAGATGGAGTACTGGCAGAGTACAACTGCCGGCATGTGAAATTAGGAAACTTCCCAGATAGTAGGTGTTTTGCAAACATCATTTAAGAATTGTAGCAAATGCAATTTATACAAGCTTTGGACTAAAATGTTATCACTGATATTATTTTGAATAACGTACACACTGGAAAATTTAAAAAAAAGTATTTTCAGAGCTGTTTAGTTGATACTTTCTCTTCTAATTGACACATACTTGGTGAAACTTGAAGCTCTTTCTTCACTATACGTTTGACATTGGAAGTTGTTATAATAAGTAAAGGGGACATAGGGGACAACACTCTTCCCATTTTTGGTTAGGAGAATAGCCAATGAAAACACTTCTTGCTGAATTTTGCAAATATAGAAGTTGTGTCTCACTTAAGCTTATGAGTAGTAAAAAAAAATAATCCACCCCCACAGCGGGCTTTTAACTTTATATACATAAATATCTAAACTGCAGAGAAGTTGTTTCATTAAGAAATGTAAGCTGTGATCTGCAGTGGTGTGCTACCACAAGCATAATATTTTATATAGATTTGAGTGACTTTCAATAAATAGTTGAGGTATCTACATAAATATAGTTAAATATTGTGCATAACTATATTTCATGTTGCAAATGCTTTGAAATATGAAAGTATTTTAACAAATGAAATGTAACTACAAATGTTTGTGTTTAGAATTTGGATCTTAGTAACATAAAAGAATTTTCAATGAAATATGAAAGAATGGTGATGAATGGACAGCTAATTTACCGCCATAAATAAATAAATTAATACATCACGCAAAACTACTGCTGTCCCTCCCAATATAACAGCACTCAAATATGAATTCAAGTGTTTTTAACTGACTAAGTATAATCTTAACCATACACTTCTTCATTTAAATTTGACTGAAAAATCTGTCAAGGATAAATTAATTCAGTTATGCATACTATCGAGAACAACTGTATGATTATTATTTTGAAGGGTACTGGAAATGTAAACTTACTTCTCCAATAAAGATGAGAAAAATAGAAGCACTAATTTGCTGCATCTTCATTTAATGTGAGAAAGACAAGGCAATGATCTTTATTAAAGAACTACCATTGCCCTTGTTTGTGTTCTATATGTGCTTTGTTTGGATTATGCCTGTTAAAACCATCTATCTTATATTGATGCTTGCTGCAAACAACAGAGCCCTTCTGCTTGAATTGTTTACATCCAGGAATGCTGTCTGTCCTATAACCAAAACTTGTTCCTTTTTGTCTTATTTAACTTGCCATTCTGCTTTTTTTCTGTTCATTCATTTAATACCTTTGTTTAGCTTACTTTTTAACTATGACCTTCCATTCTTCACCATGAAGCTTTTAGTTCTACAGTGCAGTTATACAGTTTACATTATTTAGTGTCCTAACCAGTCATTTACAATAATTCATATAATCACTTATTTACTATCCATATACAACATTCTCTTATTATTTTATTATAGTTATCATGTTTCATATTATCCTCTGATGTATTATATGCTGCTACATGGTATAATCAAATGGACAGAATTTATTCTGACTTGTGTCTCCCTCAAAATAAGTATGCATGTGGCCTAGCAAAATTACATATTCTGAAAACATAATTAAATAAAGAAATATGATTACATACTCCTAAAATATGTTAACCTTTCTATTAGCCAGACTTGTCTACAAGTTTTTTAAATGCAGCATTTCCTGACTCCTTTATATGTGCACTCTGTAGGAGAACTTCAATTAATGTAGTCACTTGTTATGCATAATTCCTGTGTGAAAGCATAAAAAAGATTCTCTACTCTGAAAAGATTTCTTCAGAGTATCACACTGTATGTGTAATTAATCGAAATCTCATTAGAATAATATGTGGTTTGAAATATAAGATTCAATTAAAGAACTAACCTGGTTCAGAACAATGTCCACAGATACCCACAGCTGCTGTAAAAAAGAAATTGTAGGCAAATTTAACATTACACTGAGAAAATAAATAAGAAAAAACAGCATGTTATATTTTTTAACTTTGCTATGACTTATTTATTAAAATAATATAATTGATAAAACTAACAGAAGAATCATAACAACTAAAGCTACTGAAAATAAAACAATAAAACATAACAGCAAATAATATTTGCAGCCAAAGGGAAACAGTCTTACAGTGTTACTCTTTTCAAATGCAGACTCAAAATAATCATTTTAGCAATTACTAGTTAAAATTGAAACATTGCAACATGTAACACTTTGATGGTGCATGCTGATACAGTTTACTGCACTGTATACTATTACTGATAATCTACAGGGACAAAAATGTAAACTAAAAATGTATTTTGCATACTTACAGGCTAGCACTAGATATAGTGATAATGCCATTTTCTATACCACTGTGTCATACAGTTTTGAAATGTGTTTCTCACTTAAAAGTTGAATTTAAGGAACTGTTAAAAAATGAAGTGTGCACGTCATTGTGAGATTCAGTAACCTCAAAAGGTTTTAATAGCTCATATTGTAAAATTACTTGTATCTGCAATTAGCATATCATGTGACCTGAACATAACTTTCATATCATTTAACAACATAGTCCCTTTAATCAGTGGTATGGCTTACTCAGAGTATACACTACAGATTTTAAAATACTGATATTTTTAACAACATACAGGGCATGTAATGTTTCTGCTATTCAGTACTGAAATATCCTATAAATCACTTGCATATTTTTGTTTTGATTTGTGTAAAATAATGACACCTGCTCAAGATACAACCTAGCTGCATGATCTTGGGATTGTCCAAGGTTACAGAGTTTGTACTAGAGAGGAGTGATCCAAGGATTGAACTGTGTGACTCGCTTTCATTTCCTGATTTGGAGAAGATGCAGAATTTATTAGATTTATGAAGGAGCAGAAATCACTGAACAGCAGTTGGTAGCTTTATGAATGAGGGCAGTTCCACTACAAGCAGGAAACAGAAGACTGATATGAAGGACTTTTTAAGACAGTTAAGATGTCCACAAAGGATTTTCTGCTAATCACACTCATATATATGGAATCTGTCACAGTCAGCAAGCTTGTGAGTGTGCTATGTCCTGAGTGAGACCCATGTTCCCAGGTTTATAGGTAATTACTAGGCTAGCTGCCCTTGTGGGCCATTTTAAGCCTAACCAATTTACCTTGGTGAGAATCATGCCCTGTAACTCTAGTCTGTGAGGTAAACACCTTAACCATTATATTAACCCCCAACCCATGCTGCTTGAAGAACAGCATATCATGCTATATTTGGACAGATTTTCCTTAAGCTGAGTGATATAAAAAGATAAAATCAGTTTGAAAAGGGGAATAATAGGTATGAATTTGGCAGAATTTGCAGTACCTAATGTCTATATTTTGAAAAATGTTAAGAATAAAGTATGTGTTGAAGATTTGCAGGATGCGTATCTCTGTTGAGTTATTATGGGTTCTGCTAGAACTTGTATGTACCACCTGGCTCACAGGATATCAGCAGCAGCAGCAGCCCTCTTTTCCCAATTTAAAAATGGGATGTGGAGTCACACCAGCTGTTGATGCTTCTCTCTGTTAAGAGCCACTACCCCACCTTCTTCAGCAGTCATGCCCACTTCTCTCAGGCTTTCTCTCATGTAATCCAGCCATCTTGTGGCTAGACATCCTTGTCTCCTCTTGCTTTCTTCCTGCCTAACCCAAATCTCCCAAATTATTTTCTGCTTTCCCAAACATGTGACCAAGCTGCAGTAATCTGTTCTCCTTGAACTTCTCTGTAATTGGGGGGACTTTATATTTTTCTATGATGTCCTAGTTTCTTTATCTGTCCCATAGTATGCATCCTACCCATCAAAAGGACTTCAGATTTATCACCTTAAGCTTTCTCTGCTGCTCTGTCTTCACTGACCATGGTTTTGTGCCATGCAGAAACACTGGTTGTACCATTGTTTTGTACCATTTACTTTTTGACTTCCTTGTCATTCTTATGTAACACGTTACCTCTGCCATTTTGTGGCAGTTGGCTGCAGCACCTTTGATTCTAACTTTGATCTTCTCATTAATGCTTCCTTTCTTCTCCTCTCAGATACTTGAAGTTGTTAACTTTTTCCACTGTTTCCCTTGTATCTCAGTTTTTAAACTTCTGATTTTCCTTATTTGCTGCCATGATGACTGTCTCGCCTCCATTCAGTTTCTTACCATGTGCCTTCAGTTCCACAAGTCAGTTACCCTGTCATTTACTGAAGCTCCTGCTCAAAGTCTACTTGTAATGTTTCATTGTCTGCATACAGCAGCTTTGTCTTCTTAGACCTGTCCAAGGCTTTTGACATGGTCAATCACCATATTCTCATCAACACCCTGGCAACAATGTCCCTAGGCAATCACCCTCTCTGATGGTTTGAATCCTACCTGAACAATAGAATACAATCCGTCTTATGACAGAACAAACTCTCAAACCACCTACCCAACACTCTAGGTGTCCCACAGGGGTCTAGCTTGGGACCACTTCTGTTTTCCATTTTTATCAATGACCTCCACAAAGTCATCCCTGAAGCCATCTGCATTCAATATGCAGATGACCCAATGTTGATCTGCACTGGCACCTCACAAACAGAGCTGCTATCAGTAACTCAGAGTACTTTCAACCTAGTAGAGAACTGACTTGCCACTCGCTGTCTGATTCTAAATCCTAATAAAACAAAACTCCTACTTTTCACCCCCATGCAAAGATCCCCAGTGTTATCTCTCTCCATTAAGGCCAATAATGGTACCATAATCTCTCAAGATGCCCATACAAAACTGCTAGGAGTCATTATAGACAACAATCTTAAGTTTGATGTGCACGTCAACAAAACACTCAAAACCATTAACAGAAAACTGGGCTCACTATATAAGTTAAAGCCATTCCTTACCCCATATGCTAGGACTTGCACTGCCTGCTCCCACCTACTCTCTACACTCTACTATGCTTCCCCTTTACTTGCCAGTCTAAATAAAATTTACCTTAACAAACTCTCAAGCTGCTATAACAACATAGCAAGAATTTCAACCGGTCTACTCTATAGAACACATCATTGTAAAAACCTAAATTATCTAGGCTGGCAAGAGCTTCGCAGGCAGATTCAGTATAATCAACTCTTTGTGGCTCACAATGCACTTAACCAAACATATAATACACCTGCCCTGAAAAACATCATCTATCCCTACTCCAGCTCCAGATCACTCCAGTCATCCAATAGACTATTAGTGTAAACCATCAAATCCAGCAACACAGCTGGTGACTCCCTGTTCGCCAACTCTGCTGGCAAAATTTGAAATTCCCTTCCTGCTAACGCTGTCCGGTTCGATTCTCAGCTAGAGCGTCTTCTGCGTGGAGACATGCGTGAATGGGCATACCTTCGTTGAAGGTTGTGCATCAGGGCTGGTAACTCAGCATGTAAAAATCAACTACCAATCATTAGCGGACCGGAGTTCCGCTGTGGCAACCCCTAACTGGGAAAAGCTGAAAGACACAAAGAAGACATTTGCCTTATACAAGCTTTTTCCTACTGCCAGTGAGACACTTATTTTGCTGCACCATAGCCTCTTTCTGTCTTCAAATAATAATCCATACTCAATGCAAATTTTTTTAACATGTTCTTTGGCAAATCTCACAACTTGACTTTACAAGAATTCATGTGAAGACAAAATTACTAAATAATTATGCCACAAATGCTGTAAAACATACAACACTAACATACACAATTGTTTTTAAACATTACTGTGATGGTCTTAAAAATACTTTTGCATCAATGTGCAATATCAAAACAGCAGTAATTCAAAATTAATTTAATTATTTATCATATTATTCACTCAAAGGAATCCCAAATGCTTTACATAATTAAAAAAAAAAATAGAGGGACAAGTCCAAAGTATGATTACAACATCAGGAACATTCTGCAAATTCAGGGACATAGCCAATGTATAGTCTTACAACATTTACCTGCTATTGTAGTGTTAGTTTTCTGGAATATTTTTTTACAGCAGTAAATCATTCCTAATGCATCAGCTCTGATTTTTTTCATACATTTTAAGTGAGTATTCCAGTCCCACTTTCTTGTTTTGTTTCTGTCTTCATTCACTATTTTACTTTTAACTTCATTCCCTTCTTCCAAAGTGTTGCTATGCACATAATGTGCTTTCCTCTTTATAAACCCTCTTTACATATGACTATTTATTCTCTGTTTCTAAACATGTTTGTTATATTCTCTTCTCTTTTCAATGTTCTAATCAAAATTATTCAAGTTCATATCCCTGCATCAGATTACAGATGTTTTGTGCATGCACTGACTAGACAAATGCAGCCTTTCTTGGAGATAATGCATTACATATCTTCTTTTACTTTATACTAAATATCAATGCTACAAACTTAATTCACAAATGCCTACTCTTACCCAGTATACTGGTTGTGTTACATCATAGCACTGGCATGGCTATATACCTTTGTCCACCAATATACAGCTATAGCTGGCATGCACATATTGGCATTGAACTTAATTCAAAACACCCATGTATAATGTTCTTATGTCATTATGGTACATTAACATAAGAGTTAAATCAATGAATACAAAACTTATAACAAATACTGCTTAATGCAAATAATAGTAACACTGCATCCTCCCCCATCAGCAACTCTGTCGTTATGGTGAGTAAAGAAAGCAAAACTAACCAATACAAAAAGAGCAGCACCAAAGATATTGGAAGAGAAATACAGGCAAATCAATCCTGATGTGAAAAACTTTACAATACAAAAAATAAGAAGACAAAGAGGAAAAGGAGATTAGTAATGGAGAAATTAAAGAAATCGAAACTGGGGTTATGGAGTACCTGCAAAGCGAAGGATTCAGTGTAGAAAATCAAATGCATAAAGCATCATAACAGGATAGAGCAATGGATATCCAAATTAAGGGTAAACCAGTGGAACTAGAAGCAAATGGTCAGGTGCCATATCAACATATTTTGGAGCCTTCCACAGGAAACTAGTATAAAACTTCACTTGAAGCTAGACAGCAAGGAAAGGAACAGGAAACTGTGGAAACTCTGACGCAGTCAATGTTGAAGAGTGATAGGCCAGTGAGTTCTCATATGACAGAGCAACAGGTGGCACATGATGAAACTGAAGAGAAGGTGCCACAGGAAGATGGTATAGAACTTTTTATAGAATGTCCACAGGAAACGGAAAACAAGGGATGTGCCCTCAGTCTGGAAGAAAATGACCTAAGAGAAGAGTTGCTTAATTTAATAGACATGGATAGATATATTAACATCAATGAGAGAAATAGACTGCAGAAGGTCAATTAAACCCAAAAAGTCAGAAGTTTGATAGAACAAATAAATGCAGTAATTAGGGCTGTTAATAAGGATCCATGTGATATAACAGAACTAAACAGGATATATTACTGTGCTGCTAAATTAATAACTGATAAAATTCTACCACAAGAACATGGGGTAGTGAGGGAAAGGAAGGGGAGAAATTGAATACCATCATGGAAGTATTGAATAGATAAAACTATAAAGCAATTAAGACAAGAAGTGTCACTCTTAGAAGACTATAGAAGAGGGAATAAATCAACAAAAATACCAAGAAAGATGTAATTGATTAAAGCAATGTACAATATTAGAACAGACCAGGATCTATCATGCACTATTGCAAATAACAAACTAAAAATTTCAGCACAGGTGGAAAAACTTCGAAGATACACAGATAAATATAAAGGAAAAGTACAAAATAAGCAATTTATTGATAACCCAAAAAAGTTTTATAGAGAAATGAGAAATAAGGTAAAAGGAATTGAAAGACTGCCAAAAAAAGAGGAAATAGATACATTTTGGAGAAGTATCTATGAAGATCCTGTGGAACGTAACAAAGATGCTCAATGTATAGAAGAAGTAAAAGAAAGAATAATAAGTTTAAAGTTACAGGGTATGAAATGGGATGAAGTAACAGCCAGAGAGATTTAAACAAAGTTAAGAAAAGCCTCTAATTGGAAAACTCCAGGCCCAGATGCAGTACCTAAGTTTTGGTTGAAATTATTACCATCTTTGCACGAAGATTTAGCCATGAGTAACAACTATTTATATGTGCACCCCAATCAGACACCAACCTGGCTAACAACAGGCAAAACAATGCTCCTTCTTAAGAGTGAACCAGCAAGGTACCCTAAAAATTATAGACCAATAATTTGCCTTCTGATGACATATAAACTATACATGGGAACTGATGCTGACAGGGTTTATAATCATTTAGAAGAAAACTCAATTATGGCAGTAGAACAAAAGGGCAATAAAAGAAAGTCATATGGAACAAAGGATCATTTGTTGTTAAATAAAGTCATACTGGAGAAGTGTAAAAAGGGGAAGAATTTATGTCTGGCATGGATTGACTATAAGGAAGCATTTGATAGTATCCCATATTCATGGATAAAAGAGTGCTTAAAAATATATAAGGCACACCGTACCCTGATCTATTACACTACCGCAACCATGAAACAGTGGTAAACCACTTTGCAGTTGAGCCATGATAAAGGACAAATTATTATCTCAGGGTTAAAAATTCAAAGGGGAATATTCCAGGGTGACTCTGTCACCGTTGCTATTATGGCTTGCCATTAACCCATTAAGCTGTCAAGCAGGAATGGAAATCAAGCCAGAAGTAGATAAAAATCAGGCAGCAACTGAATGTGCCAAAAAACAAAAGAAAGAATATATAGTGAAGGACCAGATGAGAAGGCAAGAAATGTGGAAAAAGCATAAATATAGTTTCAAGTATAGAAAACCTCTGGAAGAACTTCATGCTGATCAGAAACAAATGCAGGAATGGTTAAGTAGAGGCGAATTGAAATTGGCTAAGCTTAAAATGGCCAGCAAGGGAAGTTAGCCTAGTACTAACCTATGACCCTATGAACCTATGAACCTATAAAAGATGAAGGGTTAATATTGGCAGTGGGCTAGATACACACTGGTTGACAAAGTTCATTGAACATGTGGGAGAAACAGACAAATGTAGGTTTTGTAAAATGAAATGGAAACAGTCACACACTTTGTTGATGGTTGTGACATACTAATGGCAGAAGGACTGTATACTGAAAGGCATAATAATGTGGCAAGATTGTTGCACTGGGGATTACGCAAACATTATGGTATTGAAGTGGCTGAATAACACTGGAAATATGAGCCACAAAGCATCACAGAAAATAATGAAGTTTATATCGCATGGGAATCACCCATTACCAACAGTTCAAAAGATAGATACTAGAAAACCAGATATAGTGGTCCAAGAAAAGAAGACAAAAGTAGCATTGATCATTGAAATCACTACACCCAGTGAAGACAGTGGGCCGGATTCACGAAACCTCCATGTAAGAGTTAATATGTCTTACACGGAGGCTGCAGTATAACGGTATGACGTCAGCATGCCATGCATATGCATGAGGGCATGCTGAATCATACCCTAGAGTAACACGGTCCATGTAGGAAAGTAGGGGGCATGTCCGAATGCCGAGTTCTGCAAAGGGACACACCCCCAGAAGAGTCAGAGTCCTGAAAGTAAACACCCACGAGCGAGTCTGCGGAAATGTCAAGGAACACAACACCACATGCCCTTACAGACTATAAATCCAACTGTAATGTAAAACATAAAAATAGCAGTTTAATTTTTTTTTTTTATAATTTCCAAAATGTTTGCCCGTAGTTGCGCTCATTTGCATGGGTATGCCCTCCGCTCAGCCACAGTTAGCAGACATTGAAAAGCATATAAGATCTAAATATGCAAAGTAAGCCAAGTAGCAATAGCATAGCGGTAAAGACGTTAGCCAAAGAGGAGGTAGTCACAGTTTGAGCCCCCACAACATCATTTTCCATTTTTATTTAAATAAGCATGAAACAATCCCCTGACATATATATATATATATATATATATATATATATATATATATATATATATATATATATATATATATATATATCTATATATATATATATATATATATATATATATATATATATATATAAAACTATAACTTAAGTAAAATGTAATGAAATGGGCCATGTATTTTTGAAGAAATCCGACATAATAAAATATAAAAAAAGGATCATGATTGCCCATAGCTTAGCAAGGCTTTAGCAAGCTGAATGTGGATGCCCGTAGGTGAGAAGCACTTTAACAAGCTTAATATGAGTGCCCATAGGTGAGCAGCACTTTAACGTGCTTAATATGAGTGCCCGTAGTTCAGCAGTGCTTCACCCAGCATAATATGAGTGCTCATAGCTAAATAACGCTTTACCCAGCGTAAGCCGTTTGCGCGGAGCTGCGTAGCATGCCAACCAGCTTATCGTCGGGCAACATTGGGCAAGCTGTATCAAAGCCGCCTTTACACAGACACACCTCATAGTCTGTCTAGACAGTAATAAAATTAAAAAAGCAATGCCCAGGGTCGAAATTGGGATACTGTGCACCATAGTCAAAGTATTGAACCACTAAGCCATGACAGTTGCACTGAGAAATGCAGTATTAGCATATATATAGGAATGAATGGAAATAGAAGCATGACAAAGCAGTTTTTTTTAAGCTGATAAATATCCAAAACGGACAATCACAGATAAGTGCAGGAAAACCAGCATATATAAGCCCCATAGGCGGGAATACACAACATAACTGATTGTGGTACCCATTTGCAGTCAGGATGGCAGGTGCAGGAGAGGGAAGTTGCTTTAGAGCACAAAGGTGGGGTGTTGAGGAGTCAAAATATATGGTTTGGCTCCTAGTCCATGATCATGAAGCAAAACTCATGCAGGGCCAGGTTCACTGGGGTGCGTACAAGGCAGAGGCATGGAACCGGTTGGCACATGATCTCACTAGTGCCACAGGCATTCCGAGGACTGGTGAACAGGTTCGTCACCACCATGTGGACCTGAAGCGATAGAAGGAGGACCAATTGAACTGTTGGATCCAGGAGGCCCGCCAAATGCCCAATGCCCCACTGCTGAGTAAGTATCCATGTAATTAAGTAGGAAAGAAATGATATCGTAGCCTATAGTATGGAGACGTATGTTCCAATATTACTTCCTTTATATTACAGCTGCAGGTGATTGTTCCGCGAATCAGTGAGCCTATGCTGATAGGCTGCTGAGGTTGTGCCACCAGGCAGGTTAGTAATTATTTAGCTGGTATTGTCATAGAATATAAGTGAGGCAGATTGTAAAAGAGTTCAGTGTTGTAACCCACTAATAAAGGTCAAATAAGCCTAGAAGAAAGATTCTGCTAGTATTGTAAGATTAAATAAGTGATGCAGCCTGGAAAATGGTGTAATGCAATCCAGTAATAAAGATTAAACAAGTCTCAAATAGAGTTTCCACCTGTATTGTAATATCAGATAACTGCTGCAGCCAGAAAATGAGTGGTAATCAATCAACAAAGGATAGACAAGTGTCAAATACATCCTTGTAAATTCTGCCATATGAAATAAGTGAGTCAGCTGGAAAGGGTTGTTGTAAACCAGTAATAAATGTTAATAAAGCCTAGAATTAAGTACCAGTCTGAAATGTAAATATTAAATAATTGAGAGAGAGTGTGAGAAAGACAGTTTGAGGCTACCAAGAAAGCTGTAATAAGTCTGGAATAAAGGTATACTGCAGTCACTACATTATGAAATGAATGAGACAGCCACAACCAGAGTGTAATGTGTTAAATAAAATACAGAACATGGACTGTGTCCATCCCACAAACTGGATATGTTGCTGTACCCTTGCATTATGGAAATAGTATGGTTGTATGAAATGCTGAACATCCACAGTTGTCTAGACCCATATAAATCAAATGTAGCAGGATGCTGTACCTGAACACAGCCAGATATGAACATATATGAATAAAAATAGAATGTATATTAATGTAGCAGTAACATCCCCATCACCAACATTCCTAAGGTTACATACAGGAAACTGTACTACTACATGTAGGGGATATATATCTGCATCTACTAGGAATGTACAGTATATGTATAGGTAGTTTTAGTTGTTAATGTACAATTTCTCCACCTTACCCTATTTTCACAAATGATGCCATTCCACACCAAACTGGGTATGTGTATTCACAATTAATTCCCATGGACATTTGTCCTGTTGGTTCATACATATCTGCATGTACGTTGATGCATGTGCCCCATTCACATATCCAAACCTGATGGCCTGTTGCCACCAATCAACCCTGCATGCTGTTGGAATGTGCACTGTTGTTCTAAATATGCATGTGTTATGCTTGCTGCTCAATGTTCAGAATTCATGGGTGTTTGGTTAATGGGAATACTGATGCATGCTGTTACAACTAATTCTGAATGGTGTTGTTTGTTACTAACCCAAAATGCCATAAAATACTGCTAAACATAGGACAACAGGGAAGGCGGGTTCCAGCGGACCCACCTCTCCCACCTCAGCTGGCGAGTGCACCTGGCACAAGTGCCCAGGCCGGGACCTCCTCCTCCTGTGGCTCTGTACCACCTTTGGGCAGAAGCGCTGCAGGGGATGGGGCTCGTGCCCCCTCTGCAAGTGTGGCCAGAGGAGAGCCTTCACTCACCCTCCATAGGGTCCGGTCTGTGGTGCGTAGTGTGATCAGGCATTCTGTGACTGATCCCCTATGCCAGCTTGAGGCGAGGGTGGCACAACTCACGGGTGTGCCTGCCCATCCTATCCAGCCCCCAGCACAGCCCCGGCCTGGGCTGTGAAGGCACAATGGTAACTGCCTATGGGTGGGGATTTCAGTTCCACTGTTGCCATCTGTGGGCTCATGAGCTTGCGATATCCAAACATCCTTCCCCGTCATTTGTGTTTACCCCCCACATGTGTCATACTCCACCCCTGTATGTGTCTTGTTTGTCTTGTCTGTTAACCTCCCCAACCTACCTCCCCAAATATACCTACTTCCTGTATCTCACATTCCACTCTCACCTGAAAAAAATAAAAAAAGGGCACTCTGTTCCCACAAAAAATTACGCCCCATACATAGCTGCCCAATTCGCACACATGTCCACTGGACATGTAAACTGATAATTCTAATTGGCAGTACAACATATTTTGTTGTCCTCACCCCTCTCTCAGGGGTGGAAGGTTTCAAATTTCACACCAAATTTCACACATATGCACAGCTGTTGCTGATAAAGAAATGGGCAGCTATGGGCCTTCCCTACATTCTTCCTGCACATCCTGAGCTTGTTTTCCTACTGTCCTACCC